>NC_067400.1:529616045-529916045 GCF_016432865.1 Antechinus flavipes
CAGGAAAAGTTGCAAAACATAGCTCTGAACCTCAGGAATGAATGTTTGTGGTCTCTTTAAGGAACAGTCTATACTATATGATAACAACTTCTCTTCTCAGCCTCTGCTGGAAAAAAAAAATAATTTCTTTGCTACTCTCAGATTGTTAAAGCTTTGTTTAAAAAATTTTAGTTAACAATTGCCTTAAGTTTAAAATCCATGGAGCTTCTTATGTCTGCTCCCTTAGATATGCATAAAAGTATACTTGTACTCTTTTAGTGAAAAGCAGTTCTCTTAAATCTTTGAATGTGCAAAGCTATTCATGTTTTGTTCTCTGTAGGCAACGAAGGGTTTTCCCCTTTCTTATGCTGCACATAACAGAAGAAAAAGGCAGGCTTTCATTGACCATCTCTTTAAAAAGCATAAAATAGTGCTTTTTCCAATCATTGCCCAGCATCAGAGTTATTCTTCAATCAAATCATCTCTCCATATCATCTACAAAGCTTGTTTATCTCTAGTATACTGGTGCCAGAAATATTTAGTTTCTTTTTGTTTCTGAGCTCCACAAACTTCTGTGTTCCATTCCCTCAATTTCTCTGATAAACTTTTGGAATAACCTTATTAGCTTCTCAACTAGCTTATCAAATGACTTATCAAGCTATGGCTTCTCATTGACCCTCCTGTCTAAAATAAGGGTCTCCTCATATATAGTGATTTACTTTTACCTTATTCTGAGAAATCCCAAATTTTTGCAAGAATTAATCCATATACAATTGTATCACATTATCCCAAAAATGTCTTTGAATCAGCATTTCTCAGCAACAAGTTGTGGCAGGAGCAATTATTTAACATATACCTGCATACAACTTAGAGTGATTTATCCATAAAAATATTAAAGTCATCTGAGTGAATCAAAGACCTAAAGGATTATACTGTTGATATCACTTTCTGCTCATCTGATTATAAAATTGCTTCAAGGAGTTTCATGTACTGTCTAATGTCTGCCTGATGGAAAATGATGGGCAATTCAGGCAAAGAAGTTTATTTGCTCACCCAAATTAAATCAAGATATCATCAATGTCTATCCTTATTGAATATCCTTCTTTTATGGTTACATAAATCTCCTTTTGTTAACTGTTCAATGGGTTACAAGTTATCATCATCTTCTGATATTGAACATAAACTACTAGAGGTTTGACCTCAGTCAGGTCAGTACAATTCCAAAATCCAGAAAATAATCATATTCAAATGAGCTGCTGAACAATAATGCATTGTGCATATATTTTTTTTAAAAAAAAAGCAGTTAACTACTTTCACTCAAGTTCTTTTAATACTTTTCTATCTGGGGAGCTGTTTTCTCTCAGATCCTCAGAATTCTCCACTTCTTCTCAAGCTGCTTTTCTCTGCTTCTTGTGTGAATGCCCTTTTCTTTCCCCTTTAGTAAATAAAATGATTATATAGGAAAAGGACAGGACTTCATACTTAAGTTGCTTTCCTGAAATTTTTACTTGATCCTAATTCTGTCTAAGCTGTACAAACCTAAACCTTCTTACATATGGCAATTCATCACATTTTTTATTATTTATTTTCCTTTATTTCCTCATCTGAAAGAGTTATGTGGTACAGTGGATAGAACACAAGACTTGGGGTCAGGAAGAGTTATCTTCCTGAGTTAAATCTGGCCTCAGACACTTACTGGTTATGTCAAGTCACTTAATCCTGTTTGCCTCAGGTTCCTCATCTGAAAAATGAACTGGAGAAGGAAATGGCAAACTACTGCAGCATTTTTGCTAAGAAAACCCCAAATAGAATCACAAAGAGTTTGATACAATTAGAACAACTGAAAAACATTTATTTACAATTCCTTTATATTTTCTCTGTTCTAGACTGAACATTCCTAGCTCATTTACCATGGATTCATATTGGATGGACTTGAAGTTGTTCACTCTCTTGTTCATCTTTCTCTGAATGTTTTCCAGTTTATGTGCCATTGAATTTATTATCCATATTTGAAACACCATTCTAAATGGGGCCTTACAGGGCAGAGTATACAGAAGGACTTACATCTTCATTCAACTCATGAATAATTTTTAGTCATTAATAAGAGCTAGAATTGTATGAAATTTTAAGATTATTCAAAGTACTTTATAAAATTCTGGGAATTTGGTACTTTTATTATCCCCATTTTGCAGATGAATAAATCGTCATAGAATGAGACTAAATTACTTGCCTTATCTCATATTACCCCTTACACAAATAGTAAGGATTTAAAGATAGATTTGAACCCAGGACTTTTTGATCCCACATACAATACTCTATCAAGTATACCATTTTAGCTGCCTTATCGTTCATGATAAAATATTAACTCATATTAAGCTTACCTTTAGTTTCCATATTAGATTGACACATTAAGCTGGAATTCCAGCTTTCAAGTTAATTTCAAATAAACTATGGTATGAAATAAAATTATTATTAAGGCATGCGATGAAGGTATTAGCAGCTCATATTTTTGGCAAAACACAGCTCCAACAGATGTCTTTCTGTCCATAGGTTTCCAATAACAACATCACTTTTATTTTTGCCTTTAATGTTTTTCTAGACCTTTGTACCGTGTTTACCCTCTCTAAATTTTAAATTGACTCGTATAAGTATATTTTCTTAATATGCATGGCTATTTCTTCTGCTTTCTCTTTCTTCTGGGTAAGATATTCCCTCCTAATGTGATATTCTAGTCATGGGACCTATGAGTCTAATCAATGCCAGGAAACTCAATTTGCCTCCTTGAATTAGGATATTTAGTTCACTATGCTTGTTACCTAATTTGTTGCCAATATTTGTGTGTGTGTGTGTGTGTGTGTTTAGTATACATATACAATTTTTATATGTATATATACATACACACACACATCTGGGGGCAGGAATTTTATAACTGTGTCCTTTATTAAACTATTTAAGTTCTGTGTGATCTTATCCATGTTCTTTGCTTTCATTTTTCATTGACTATAGTTAATCTCTAAAGATCTTAGGGTCAAAGACAGTTACTTTGTCTTTGTTCACGTTTTCCTCATTTACAAGTAAGGAAACTGAGACAATGGGATATTGAATAGGAGATACTTAACTCATTCTTTTTCCCTTATAAAAGGATTCACCTAAGAAAGCATCATGTTTATGGGGATATATAGATTCCTGGGTCTCTCAGAAGTCCACAGCCATTTTTTATTCCACTGGAGGTTGAACAGGGATAAATAGGGGTAAGAGCTAGATAGTACCACCTGTGTGATTATCAGGTGAAGCTTTATAAAGAGGACTATGTGGGATGAGCACACATCAAAAAAAAGAAAAATCCAGAAATTACTCTTTGTCTCACATATGAATCTACTCCTAAAAGCCAATATTCCTGGCAGAGGTATGTGAGAGTATGGTAGTAGTTTTATTTCTCTCAGCTATTTGTTCTTCTGTGAGAACAAATATACAAAATATACAAATATATCTTTGTATGTCACATACCTTTGCGTATCTTTTTTTTTCTCTTTCCTCCCTTTCAGAATCCATATAAAGATTATAGTAAAAGAATGTGGTGAATAAGGATGAGCGGTCTTAGGGTCAGTTTGTGAGTTGTGTATCTGAATTCACCAGTAGAGTTTATTATCTGTAAATAAAATAAATTATCTCGAAATAATATCTAAATAATAAATAGGTAATATATTGAATAGATAATAGTAAACCCTTAATAAATGTTAGATAGAAGAAAAGAAGATGAAAGGGAGGGAGTGGCAAGAACAGAGGAAAAATACATGGAATGGCTTCCTCTAAGCCTATATTTGTTTCTCAAATTGGTTGTTTACAAACTATAACATCATAATCAAGTCTGACCCTTTGTTCACTCGTGTAAAACTGAGAATAATCTTCATTATACTTGCAACAATTCGTGGGATTGTTCTAATAAATGCACTCCATAAATTATAGATGGTTATTGCTTTTATTTATCACTATGTCTACCTCACTATCTAACATAGAACCTTGTGCATTGTAAGATCCTAGTAGAAATATTTATCAAAGGAAAGGGTAATCAATTCAGTTTCTAGTGAAGACTTCTATTGAACTCTCTGTATACTACTAGTTGGGGAAGCAATATGCCCTTTGCCGGTCATAGCAGAACAATGTGATGAAAGTATTCGCAAGGGGCTCTGTCCAATCCATACAGTTAGATTATTCAGCAAGTCACTGAAGTTCATTCTATAGTAGATTAGATCTGAAATGTCATTGGGGACCTGAAAACACAGCAGGAAATTGCATCTACCTGCACTAAGTAATTGACTGAATGACAAACACTTCAACATAATCTAGTTAAACCAAAATTAAACTTTACAGACATCAGCCTTTCTATTTCCTTGCCTATTTCAAAAGGGAGCAAAGTTTGTCATTTTCTTTTGCCTACTTATTTAATCACAAGCTTAAAACTGCTAAATGTGCTTTCTCTTCCTGGATAATTGTGCACATTTTAATAAGGAAGATGTAATTCAACCCCAATCATTCTTATGTGGCCTTTTAATTTTGCATGGCATTTATTTCTAGAATATGCAACTTGAAATTAAGAGCATAACAATAAATAGTAAATATATGTTGTTCTAATTATCTTGTCACCTACTAAATATGGAAAAAGAGGTTGGCCAATCTTGAATGAGAGAGAAGTCGAGTCAATGTTCATTCCATGTTCTAGTCTGATACATACCTAAGTCAGAATATCAAAAGTAAGACCCCAGACTGTTGTATGAACTCTTCATGAAAGATTTATGGGAAGAAATAACAAGTCACAGTGGATGAGAATTGTTGATCAATAGCAACCTGTGCTATTGGAGAGAGTATTCATGTCTTCAAAATCACAGATCCATGGAAAATCTAGGTAAGAAGGAATTGTCCACAGAAGTACAGATAATATGATAGGTTAAAATGTAAAAACAATCTGCAATCTTGTCATAATAGAATCATAGAATATTAGAAGGAGAAATTTCTTAGAGATCATATAATACAACAAGCCTCTTTCCTTGCATTCAGGGTCACAAATCATAGAATGATCATTAGGATCATAAAGCTGAGAAGTGAGAGAGCCATCATTATTATCATTACCATCCCTTGAATTTATAAAGGGACTTAAAGTCTGCAAAGTGCTATGATGTGAATCTCATTTAATCCTAACATCTTCTTGAAGAATATGCTCATATTATCCCTTTTTATCAGATGAGAAAACTGAAACTGAGAGAAGTTATGACATGCCCAGGGTCACAATTAGAAAAGTATTTGAGGCAGTATCTAAATTCACATTCTTCAGAATGTGAATCTGACACTTAGACTATTGACTATTGACACCTGGAATATACAACATAAAGTATGGAAATTGAAAGCTTAATGTGCTCATTTTGAAATTGAAGCCCAGGGAGATGACAAAATTTGACTTTAGTTGTGCAATAGATTAAAAACAGAATCATAATTAAGATACAAGGTCTTCTGGCTTAGAAAAGTTGTCATGCATTGCCTATTCTCTTCTGAAACCATAGTGACTCATCAGATGACACTCACATATAAACTGTAGGTATTGTGCCCTTTTTGTGCATACCTGGCTTGGAATCCTCAGTTCCATAAGAACCATCGTGATAAAGATAAGGGCAGGGTCACTGACTCACATATTCATATGAGCACAGGCTTTGTGGATTTCACAAGAAGAGGGGATCTTAAACAATGTCTATGAGATAATGCTTGTGAAAAACTTCTCTTTATATCACTGTGAAAATGCCAGATCATCACTGAGACCAATTGCCTTCAATTAACAAATAAAGAAACTAAAGTCTAGAAAGAGCAACTATGCAAAAGCACTCAGTGAATGAATGGAAGAACTGGGACTAGGACTCTCTTTACCTATTGTTGGTTAAGTAGCTAATTAATTGATCTATGTAGTAGCTATGCTGCTTTTTCATATAACTACTCAATATCAGTGAGAGGTAGGTAGTGAAAATATTAATTTTGTTTTCTTTTTATCTATTACAGATTTCTGTCCTCATATTAAAAATGTCTCAGTATGTAGAGCACCAAGCCTGGAATCAGAAAGACCCATCTTGCTGAGTTCAATCGGGCATTAAACATTAGTTTTATGATTCTGGGCAAGTGAATTAACAGTGTTTGCCTCAGTTTTCTCATCTGTAAAATGGCCCAGAGAAGGAAATGACAAGTCACTTCCTTATCTTTGCCAAAAAAATCCCAAAAGAGATCACAAAGAGTTGGGCCCAAAAAACAAGTGAACAACAACTTCCTAACAGATGAGAAAACTGAAACTCTAAAAGTGGAAGAAACAGTATCAGCCAACTAATAAACAGAGTCAGGGTGAATACCTGGGGCTCTTGAAACCTCATTACATCATTTTTTTTTTTGTTACATTACACTCAGAATGGATTTATTAAGAGAATGATGCTAAGATGATTCAAAGAAGAAGGCAATCTTGTTCAACGGAGGAGATAATATTTGAGTTTAACCTGAAAGGACAGGTTTTGGGAAAATAAAATTTCTAGAGAAATTTTCAGGTAGAGGTAGAGATTGCTGATACATTTTTAGTAATTAACTCTCCAAGAAGCAAATGTGTGCTGGTAAGTTTAATCTACATTACTAACATTTATTAGCATTTTCTCTATCATTTTCTTAAGTCTAAACTATCAACAAAATAATCAATCAAAGCCTGATTTATACTGCTTATGAATTTCTGAAATGTAAATTCTTCCACTGAAAATATAATAATTGGTTTTGGATTTTTTTCTTCATTGGATCTCTCCCCCTTACTGCTCCATTCTCACTTCCTGCTCTCACTCGATCTACAAATGTTTCTATTGTTTTGTCATTCTACTCTAGGAAGTCTATCATGGCATTACTGTTATTGACAGTCCTGAAGACCCTGACCCAGGAATTCTTTTAAATTCCATGTCTCTCTTCATTTACTGCCATTTGTAGACATGGAAACTTAAGTTTCCATTAAGGGGCATGTAGATAAAAGTTCTTTTGTAATTTTATCCTCTTTATTCTATTCCCCTCCGTGTACCCCTTAAGAAAGACAAGGAACTTGCATTTTATTAAAGAGACTGAAAAAAGTCATCATCAGCTAGGAGAGATTGTGAGCACTTTAACTTGCATAGGTAGACATCATTTTTAATAGTATTTTATTTTTTCCAACTACATGTAAAAAAAACATTAAACACTAATTTTTTAAACTTTGAGTTCTAAATTTTCTTCCTCTTTTCCTTCTCCTTTACACTCCCTTGTTTCCCTTCTCCCACAAAAAAATAGTAGACAATTTGATGTGGATTATGTGAATGCAAACTATGCGAATATACTTCCAGATTAGTCATGCTGTGAGGTAGAAATGATCAAAAGGAAAAAGCCACAAACAAATAAAGAAAATAAAAGTAGTACACTTCAATCTGCATTCACATTCCATAAGTTGTTTCTCTGGAACTGAATAGTTCTTTGGAAATGTGTTGGAACATCGTACTGCTGAGAAGAGCCAAGGTTTTTATAATCGACAATCATGCAATGTTGCTGTTACTGTGTACAATACTCTGCTCTGCTCATTTGACTTTGCATCAGTTCATGTAATACTATCCAGGTTTTTTTTTTCTGAAATAATGTTGTTCACTATTTCTTATACCATAGTCATATTCCATTACATTTGCATACCACAATTTTTCAGCCATTCCCCAATTGCTGTACATTCCCTCAATTTCCAATTTTTTGCCACCACATAAAGAACGAATATAAACATTTTTTTCCATGTAGGTCTTTTTCCCTTCATGAAAAACATCATTATTTAGGCCAAAAAAAAAGGACCCTCAGAAATGCCTGGGCATGTCAACTACAAAGAGTCATGAAAGCAATCATTTATTCCAATTTGTACCTGAATATTAACTCCTTTTACAATGTCCTTGGAAAGTGATTATTCAGCTACTATTTGAAAATTTGTTGGGGAACCAATTGTCTCATTATCAATCAATAAGGATTTATCATGTCTTTATTCCAATCATTATGTTTAATTCAGGGAATACAAAGATAAAAATAAAATATTTCCTATCTTCAAGGAGCTTATAGTCTAACAGGAGAAATAGCATGAACATAATAATATACACAACTGATACTAAATGAATAGACCATCATTTGAGAATGGGAAACAGTAAAGCTTAGGGGATGAGAAAAGGCTACTAGTTAAAGATAGAAATTTAACTGAGTCTTTAAGTAAACTGCAGGCTACAAGATTCTGAATGAAAAAGAGAATTATAGTGGAGGAAATAGTCAGGGCAAAGACAAAGAGATGGGAGATACAGCATTTTGCACATGTAGAACTACTAGTGTACAACAGTTGAATTGCAGAGTTCTTGGAATAACTAATTTCACTTTTTACATCTCTATTGTTAGGAAGTTCTGTATATCAAAGTGCAGTTTGGCTCTGTAATTTCCACCATGCCTTTTATATAATAAGTGTTTAATAGATGTTTGCTGACCTCCTGATTTCTTCCAATTCTTTTTTTCTGAGACCAAGTAGTCTAGTCCTTCTTCCTAAATAAAGACCTTCGAATACCTAAGGAAGCTACTATATTCCCATAAGTCTGTTCTTCTTCAGGCTAAGGATCCTAATTTCTATCAATCAACATTAGTAGGGCAAGTCTCACCAACTTGTTTACATTCCTCTTGATATCATTCTAATTTGTTCCTCCAAAACTGTGGTACTAAAAAAAAAAAATGCACTAAATAAATGATGTAGGTTAATCAGGGAAAATCACAGCAAGATTATAATCTCCTAAATGTTCTGGGATCATGAGAGAAGAGATTATTTTGTCCAAAGTAATTATTGACCTTAGGAGTCTTTTACTATAAGGATCACAATTCATTTCTAGTGATAGAATCCTCCAAAAAAAATTTGTTCCAGAAAAGGATAGGAGAAATTATTATTACTATTATTACTTTGCTGAGGTAATTGGGGTTAAGTGACTTGCCCAGGGTCACATAGCTAGGAAGTATTAAATATCTGAGGTCAGATTTGAATGCAGGTCTTCCTTACTTCAGGACTAGTGCTCTATCCACTGCACCACCTAGCTGCTCCTTGAGAAATTATTTTGTCAGAGTCATAGAATACTTTGAGATAGCAAGGAATGCCTCACTCACTTAGTCTACCATCTCATTTTGAAGATGAGGAAACTAAAGTCTCAGTTGAAGGGACAGGGAGTGACATGTAATTTCAACCAGATAATGAATAGTAGAACTGGTACTAGAACCCAGTTACTTAACTTTTGACTGATTGCATATTCCATTATACTCCATCATTTCCAAATTTCTCATTGTTTCAGGGAGAAAATTGATTAATTCTAGAAGGATCAATGAGGTAAAGTGATTTAAGGCCACAAAGAAAGTTAAAAATAAAATATAAACATTAAATAACTTTCTCAAAAACTAGTTAATAATACTTTAAAAAATCAAATTTTACATTGTGTGTGGTATATAAATGTGGATTAAAAAGAAAAAAAAATTCAAAGTGGTATCATTACTTAAATTTGAATTTAGTCTTATCATTCTTTATGCTAACAGAGATGAAAACATTAATGAAAACTGCTTTTGTTTCATTATTACTTACTAAATTAGCTCTGTTAAAAACAAGTCAATTTGTGGCGCCTTAAGTGATTTGGGGAATTACTTTCCACATAAATGGAGCTTCGAGAAAAGAAAGTCACATTCATTTAGAAGACTTTTATTAACTTAGGGTTGCTTAAGTTTTGAATTTATAGGTAATTCAAGATTGTATTTATTACTATTGATTATTAGATAAGATGAATAAAAGTTAAGTAGGAGTCATTTGAGGGGAAACACATAAACCCAATGCAATGAAAAAATAATTCTTTTCAACTGATTATGGCAATTTAAGCATTTCATTCTGCAAACAGTCCCAAATAAAATGTGCTAATATAATTATCTGCAGAAATGCTGGAATTAATATAATAGAACTAGTTAAAAATAACAAGTATAGAGCAATTAGTTTTATATGGATCCTCAGAAGGTATATTCTAGTTGTAAATATGCAACTGACTAGCTAGAAAGTTAGGGGGTGCACATTGCATAAAACACTGGATCTAGAATCAGGATAACCTGGGTAAAACTTGACCTTTGTCAACTAGGGAAAGTCCTTTAGCTTTTTTGCTTTAGTTTCCTTAAATATAAGACATAGATAACTCCCAGGATTTTTGTGAGGATCAAATGAGACACTTTTTATGAAATGCTTTCCATAGTGGCTGGCTTGAATTAGACTAAGCTAGGAAATGTCTGCAAATGTACAATAATTCCAAATTCTCAGGGTTTTTTTTTGCATCTTTATTTTTCTCAAAGAGATAATACCTATGTCAACTTTTACAAGCTTAAGTAGAAAAAACATCTATCAGAATGCTACGTTGAATTTCTCTTCTGTGTGGTTCAAATGGAGATGTACCCTAAACTATAGCTAAATAACAAAAGGATATGAAGCAAAGCAAGAATTCATATCACTCAAGGAGCCACCATGATATATTATGAAAAGACCTAGAATGATGTGAATCTAGACTACATGGAATTGGAAATAGAATAAACCAAAGCCAAGATGAGATTAAGCAACTCCACTGTTTCCCCTCCTTCCTATTCCTTAAAGTACCTACTACAGAAAGCTGCTTCTATCTTAATATTATGCTTTTTATTTATTTGTTAAATATTTTTGAATTATATTTTATTCTAATATGAGCCACAATTAGGAGTATTGTGGGCTGTGTGAAGCATGTGGGCCACATGTTTGATATTTTAGTTCTAGGAATACACTTACAAGATAGATTTGGAAAAGTATGTATCCTTTTTTGAACAGAAATATGAAAGATACAAGGAAACAGAGGGTAGAATTGGATGTTTAAAAGCCATATATTTGTGAGAAAATATGGGAACCAAATTGATGTAAAATGGACAATATTTGGGTAGAGAAATGAAGAAATGGAGAAAGAAAAGTGATTTTTGTCATTGAAGCATACTACAGATCACTTGAGCAGAAAAGGGAAATAAATAAGTTTGCAACGGTGAACAAAGCCTTGTACAAATGTATGATATAGTAGGGGGCTTCAACTAACCAGATATTTGCTGAAGCTCCTTTTTCTGTTGAGACAGAATAGCTGAAGCATTTTGATTTGGTTCAGTAATATCTTTATCTTTCAAAAACTGGAGGAAATTCTATTTTAGATCTGTTTCTCAGTAGCAGAGAAAATACGGTTGCTGGTATAGAAAATTATAAGATCTCAGATTGGGGGAAATTATTACTGCTTTTTATATGTACAGAGTCAGAACTAGAGATGTAGAGAAATTGCAAATACAAATAGATATCACTCCTTAATTATGAGAAAGCTGATTTCGAGAGTCAAAGGAAAGATAGGTAGGAGCTCCAAACTAAAATGAAAGAAAAAAAGTGAGCCCACAAGGGATAAAAGATAACAAGAAAAAAATGTTGAAGATACAAAGAAAAAAATCAATTAGGAAGGAAATCAGGAGTTGCATGAAAAGAATTATATGGAAACACAAAGAACTCAACAACCAATTAAAGATGTTAAAAAGAAATGTGCAGAAGATACTGTAGCAAGAACAGATAAAGAACAATATAAGAGGATTTTACAGTCTTTTGAAGGAAGTGTCAGAAATGCTAAATATCAGAATAAACAGAGGTTGGCAGGGGAATCAGAAAAAGTATTTAGTTTTATTTTGTTTTAGCTACATTGAGAAGAAAAATTGAGCATCAAAAGAGGAAGTATCATGGCTGGGTTAAAAGAGATAGTGATAATTGATAACAGAAAAAGTAGGATTGTACAATTCTTATGTTGCTGCTGTTTTCATTATTGAGGAGAGTTCCATTGGCACTTGGATTGTGGATCAGGTCTAATTCAAGCCAGTCTTGATTCAGAATAAGGAATGACATAAAAACGAAACACTGTAAGACCTTCTAACAATTAACGAAAGGAAGCTTATTTAGCCATGAAACAAAAAGATATTCGTGAAAAATATGCTATTAGTTGAATTGGACACAGCATCTCTGTTCTTCTGTTGGCTATCATGAAGCATTGGCAAGAAGTAGATATGAGAAAAGAGTTTCCTCTATACTGACATTTGTACTTAAACTAACAGAAAGCTTGTTAATGTCTTCAGTCTCCATATTCTGGACTAATCAAGCCTCAAGTTCAGTTGTTCTACATCTTCAGGATAAAACTAGCTGATCTTAATCTCAGGAAAGTTACACAAGAAATTGTGGAACAATTATAAATGGAAATAAGAAGACAAAAATGAATAACAAAGAGTTCATAGATTGTAGAGGGTCACAGATAGTTGGGGAACTCTGGGTGAGGTATAAGATCCTCCAGTCCAGCAAGGGAACCTGCTGACATGTCTGGTTTGGATCCCCATTCCCTCTAAGGGCATCTTGGTCTTCCTGAGAAGTCAGA
The DNA here is from genome assembly GCF_016432865.1 of Antechinus flavipes. Lineage (NCBI taxonomy): Eukaryota > Metazoa > Chordata > Mammalia > Dasyuromorphia > Dasyuridae > Antechinus > Antechinus flavipes. Next base: position 529,628,546 of record NC_067400.1, read on the forward strand.
AGGTGTGACAATCTGTGTTATAATTAAAAGAGAGTTATACTTAAATTGCAAGGAGACATCTGCACACAACAGCAAGTTCTTTATGTGGCCTGCATGTGCAGTATATAGTTATTGTATGTGCAGTATGCTATAGTTATGTAAGGATGTTAGGGTATATAAGGCTGAGGGGATTTTGAATAAATATACTCCTGTTTTGACCATCTTCAAGAGTTCCTCCCCTTTACTCCTCACCCATGATCAGTATTTGGTTGGTACCAAAATCCTCCAATGAGCAGGACGGGACACAAGATAAATAAAGTGACACAATGGGAGCAACTAGTCTCCCTTGATGAATTGAAGTCACCTCATTTACACAAATTATATGCTCAGGAACTAAAAAATGGAACATGTAACTACTGTGCCACTTTTGCTATTAATAGAAAAAGCACACAAAACGTTCTTCCAGCCATCCCTCAGATCAATACCAAATCAAATATCTGAACTGGTTTTGGAGTGACAATGTACAATTATTTAGAGTATAACAAATTTCCAGCAGAAGATATTTTGGGATCATGATGCAATAAAAATTACATGCATTAAAAAGTCAGGGGAGATAGGCCCAAAATTAATTGGAAACTAAATAATCTAATCCTAAAAATTGGAGGTGTGGAAACAACTCACAGACACAATCATTTCATCCAAGGAAATGACAAAAATTGAGACAACATACCGAAATTTATAGGATGCGGCCAAAGAAGTTCTTAGGGGAAGTGTTATATTTTCAGATGCTTAGGTGCATAAAATAAAGAAATAGAAGATCACACACTAATTATAAAACCCAACTTCTGAATTAGTTCTGTACTGGCAGAATCCATGAATACAGGAAGTGTAACAAATTACCAGAAGAAGACAATTTCTTTTTTTTTTCATGATAGTAGCCTATGCTACACCCAGAGAGTCTTTTTTTTACAAGTTATATGTATGGGTAATTTTACAACATTGACAATTGCCAAACCTTTTGTTCCAATTTTTCCCCTTCTTCCCCCCACTCCCTCCCCTAGATGGCAGGAAGACCAGTAGATGTTAAATATATTAAAGTATAAATTAGATACACAATAAACATACATGATCAAACCATTATTTTGCTGTACAAAAAAAAAAATCGGATTCTGAAATATTGTACAATTAGCCTGTAAAGGAAATCCAAAATGCTGGCAGGCAAAAATATAGGGATTGGGAATTCAATGTAATGGTTCTTAGTCATCTCCCAGAGTTCTTTCGCTGGGTGTAGCTGGTTTAGTTCATTACTGATCCATTGGAACTGATTTAGTTCATTTCATTGCTGAAGAGGGCCAGGTCCATCAGAATTGATCATCATATAGTACTGTTGTTAAAGTATATAATGATTTCATGGTTCTGCTCATTTCACTTAGCATCAGTTCATGTAGGTCTCTCCAGGCCTTTCTGAAATCATCCTGTTGGTCATTTCTTACTGAACAATAATATTCCATAACATTCATATACCACAATTTATTCATCCATTCTCCAATTGATGGGCATCCACTCAGTTTCTAGTTTCTGGCTACTACAAACAGGGCTGCCACAAACATTTTGGCACATACAGGTCCCTTTCCCTTCTTTAAGATCTCTTTGGGATATAAGCCCAGTAGTAACACTGCTGGATCAAAGGGTATGCACATTTTGATAACTTTTTGAGCATAGTTCCAGAATGGCTGGATGTATTCACAATTCTACCAACAATGTATCAATGTCCCAGTTTTCCCACATCCCCTCCAACATTCCGCATTATCTTTTCCTGTCATTCTAGCCAGTCTGACAGGTGTGTAGTGGTATCTCAGAGTTGTCTTGATTTGCATTTAGGAAAAGACGATTTCAAAGATCGTCAGAAAAGGTCTGTTTCAATTGGGCATGGAGGGAGGCCAAGCACAAGCAAGCTGAGTACAGACAGTGAGCATAGTGCAGAGTCCCGGAGAGGTGTTATGTGGCAGAGAATCTACAGGGAGGAATCTACAGCAGTATTGGCTACTCTGCCCTGCTGCTAGTCAGATCAGCAGAGAAGTTATAAAACACCCAACACAAACATAAAGGTAAATAGTGAATCCCAAAATTCCAGAAACTCCAGACCTGGCCACGCCCACCCAGCACAGAAAGTGATTCAACACAGATTTAGCCCAGTTGCTGCTACTTTTAGAGGAAGGTTGGACAACCTCATTACCCTAAAAACAAATCTTAACTTTTAAAAAATGAATAAAAAACCTTCTGAATTCAATTCTCCCCATGCAATAAGAAAACTGTTCGGTTCTGCACACGTATATTGTATCCAGAATATACTGTAACCTATTCAACATGTAAAGGATTGCTTGCCATCTGGGGGAGGGGGTGGAGAGAGGGAGGGGAAAAATCGGAACAGAAGTGAATGCAAGGGATAATGTTGTAAAAAATTACCCTGGCATGAGTTCTATCAATAAAAAGTTATTTTTAAAAATGAATAAAAAGGCAAAAAGAAGTTGGCCATAGACAGTTTATATAGTGAAAGAGAAGAACAGATTTCAAACCCTGAGGAGACTAAAAGCAGATCGTCTCCAGATGAAGTCCCAAAGGGTGATATAAATTGGTCTCCATCACACAAGGCTCTCCTAGAAGAGATTATAAAGGATCTTAAAAGAGAGATGGAAGAAAAATGGGGAAAGAAAATGAAAACTTTACAAGAGAGTCTAAAAAAGGAAACACAGAACTTATCTGAAAAAAATTCACTGCAAAATAGTGAAATAGTATATAACTTCTTAAAAATAGATTTGACAAAATGGAAAAAGAAAACAACTCTCTGAAAAACAAAATCTGTGAAATGAAAATAAAAAATAATTCCTTAAAAAACAGAATTTGTGGAATGGAAAAAAATCCATAGAACAAAAGAATTCATTTAGAAATTCAATTGGACAAATACAAAAAGAAGTTTTAAAAAAGCAAATGAAGAAAACTATTCACTAAAAATCAGAACTGAACAAATGGAAATGAATGACTCAATGAGACATCAAGGATCAGCTAAGTAAAACTAAAAAAAAAAATTTTTAAATAGGAAAAAAATGTAAAATACCTACTTGGGCAAACAACTGACCTGGAAAATAGATCTAGGAGAGATAATTTAAGGATTATTGGACTTGAGGAAAATCATGATGAAAAAAGAGCTTAGATACTGTTTTCCAGGAAATCATCAAAGAGTCACTAAAAGAACTCATCAAATACCTACTGAAAGAGATGCCAAAATTAAAACTCCTAGGCACATTGTGGCTAAATTTCAGAATTATTGGACCAAGGAAAGAATATTACAAGCAGCCAGAAAAAAAAAAATTCATCTACCCAGGAGCCACAATAAAGTTTACCCAGAACCTAGCAACTTCCACCTTAAAAGATCAAATGGCCTGGAATCTGACATTCTGAAAGGAAAAGCAACTTGGAATGCAGCTGAGAATAAACTACCCCACTAAACTGAGCATTTTCTTCCAGTGAAGAAGATGGACATTCAGTGAAACAAGTGAATTCCATTCATTTCTGATGAAAAGATCAGAGCTAAACAAAAAATTTGACTTCCAAATATAAAACTCAAGAGAAGCATAAAAAGGTAAAAAGTTCCTAGTTAAATGCTTGTTTATTGAATTACTGTTGATGATCGTAGGATCCTATATGATAAACCTGGATGAGATTTACGAGATCATCTAATCAAGTTCAAATCTAGTAGAAGAAGAAACTGAGGTCTGAAAAAGTCAGTTTCCCAAGATCACAAAAGAGTCAATGAAATGACACAGAAAGAGTATGTACTTGACCTCATAGAATATGTTTAAATCCTGAATTTTTACTAATTATTTGCATGTAATCACAAATATCCTGTTCATAAAATCTAAAATAACACAAAATTGAAATGTATAGGTACCACCCTAGTTGTCTATGGTTAAGATTCAGAAAAGCCTTGACAGGCTAAGGCATTGAATTGAATCTAATAAAAGGCAATTGAATTGAATCTAATAAAATTAAATTAAATTGATCTAACAGACAAATTCTTATAGTTAGGTTCAAAATCAATTTTAAAATATAGAATGGGGAAAGTATAGTTAGACAGAAGGTTGGCTAAAAATAGAACTTCAGATTTCAGTAGACTGAAAGCTCAACATGGATCAGTAATGCAATGTACTAATCTAAAATTTTAATGGTATCATCTGTCTTTGTAAAATACATAGCTTTCAAGAATAAGGAGGTGATGATAGAAACCTAATTTGGAGCATTTAGTTCAGTTCTGAACACCGTTTTAAGAAGGACAATGATAAATTGGAGAGAGAGGCAAATGAGATGATCACTGGTTCAAGATCTAGAGGTTTGATGAATGAACAAAGTATGCTTATCCTGGAGTTAAGAAAAATCAAAGGAAACATGATTGATGTAATATTGAGAATATCCTTAAGTGTGGAACCAAGAAAGCCTATAAAAAGATTCAAGAGAACTATACCTTTTAAGGAGCAGCTCAGTTCTACAAAGCTTTCCCATCACAGCTGTGGATCACAGAACACTAGAAAAATTAAAGGAATCTTTTGCTTATATTGATCTCATTCTCTGAGCAGAACTGATCAACTCTAGGAAATGCTCTGACCCACATCAGCATTCAGAGATATGTCTGGAGGTCATAAAACAAATCTACTGATGCGGATATTACTTGAGAAAGAATGTATGCTTTTATTTTAATAACCTTGCTGTATTTAAAAACTTTTATATATTCTGTATTAAGAATGGAATAAAGAGAGAGGTTCAGAGATTTTCATTGCAACTGACTCTCTGTCTCCTTAATGTCCTTTCACAAGACAGTATCTATCTGCTGGTCAAAATTAGATCCCCAGCAGCCATTGGCAGGTGGTTCCCATAAGAATGTTACATACTTGAAGGGATGTCACATGGTGGAATGATTAGACTGTTTGACAAAAGAAAAGGAACAATGGGTACAAATTGCAAAGTGGACGACAGAAAGATTACTTTTATAGAAAAAGGGCCTTTCCTATTTTCTGGTCCTTGTCTCTATAAAATTGTAGAACTTTTCTATTAAAGTTTTTGTCTTCAAAACATATACATAAATAACTTGAAAGCCTAAATAACCTTGTAAAACTTTGTGTTCCATTTTTCCCCTTCGATGTCCCCTCCTCTCCCCTAGACAACAAATAATTCAATATAAAATTTTAGAACTTGAAGAGATTTCAGCAGTCATATATTCTGAGGAGCCACAAACCTGGCCTTAGGAACAAATTAGGCCATCCATTCATTTTTATAAGTGAGATTAGAATAGCTTCTACATTTTAAAATGAAGTTTTACATAAGCGAGTGCAAGGGATAATGTTGTAAAAAATTACCCTGGCATGGATTCTGTCAATATAAAGTTATTATTAAATAAAATAAAATAAAATGAAGTTTTATCAAATCTTCACTAATGCATAAGAAAAAAATGTTCATCAATTATTATCTTCTTGAAGACTCCCACAGAGAAAACACCCATCATGTCCCAGAAAGTCAATTCCACTTTTGCTCAACTCCAATTATTTTGAAAAGTTGAATTGAAGTGAGACCTAAAGTAATTTTTCTGTAGGTATATATAAATACATGCAGATGTATAAGCCCCCTTTCAAATTCTAGACTTGACTATATGCTCATTATTTATAATTGTCAAGAAATTTAGTTCTCAGAGGTTTTTCATATACAGCATCTTACTCAGTTCTCAAAGAAGCATCATAAAGCAAATAGAGTATATATTTTAGTCCCCATACAGATAAGAAAATTGAGGTCCATTAAGGTAGTGTATGACAATTATATGATTCTTTTCCTTACTTAAAATAAAAGAATTGGCCTTATAGTTAAAACTAGATACTAGATATTCTAAAAATCTCCTAGCTAAATGCTTATTTATTGAATTACTGTTGATGATCATAGGGATCCTATATGATAAACCTGGATGAGATTTAAGAGATCTTCTAATCTAGTTCAAATCTAATAGAAGAAGAAACTGGGTCTGAAAAAGTATGTTTCCCAAGATCACAAAAGAGTCAATGAGATGACACGGAAAGAGTATGTACTTGACCTTATAGAATATAAGTTTAAATCTTGATTATGCTGCTTATTCTGTGTGACCTTGAATAGGTGATTGAATGTCAATGGTCCTCAGTTTCTTTATTTGTAAAATAAGGAAATTGGACTAATGTCCTCAAAGGTAACTTTCATTAATGGAGCTATGGAAATGTACCTTTATAAGTAACAATATTAGGGCCCAAACCCAAGTTTTCTGACTCTAATGAGTCACAATCTTGATGTAATTAAGCTCTCATAGGCACAGAATCACATGATTTTGTTATGAAACTTGGCTAAAAGGAACCAAAAAGTAATAATGAATGGGACTGGAATTGGATAAATTGTTTCAGCTGCTCCAAAAATAAAAAAAAAAGAGATCAGTGATAATAGATCTGTTCTGATACACTCTTGTTAATGACTTTTGGTTCCCATCTGTAACTGTTTTTCAATTTCCATTGAGCCTAGTCACTGAGATAGAAGTGGAATAACTCAGAGAAATGAGTTAAGAGCACATTAATTTATTCTGTAGATTCTTGGAAAGCCTTTTCAACACTGTCTTAAAGTCAATTTGTCTCTATTTCAATTTCCATGAATAAAATGCTTGCTCATTTTAATAAATGCATGGCTTCATAACATTTCTAAATATGCCTTCAGAAAATATGCATCATTAAGGACATTGGGGAGTGGAAGAGAGAAAGGGAGGGTGAGAAAGGAGGGAGGGAGGGAAAAAGGGAGGGAGAAAAGGAGAAGAGGATGCAGAGGGATTACATCTCAGAGCCAGTAATAAGGAAATGAGTTCCAGCTCATAAAAAAAATATGAACTAATGGAACTCAGAAAACATAATCTCATATAACATATTTGTTGGAGGTAAAAGCCCAGAGGCATCAATTATATGGGAAGCCTAAGAATAATTGGCAAATGAGATGTGCGTACTCAAAACCAAATGCCAGGGGACAGGGACACTATGATTTGTATGTTTTAATGTAACACACCAGTGAGGCATCAGTAGAATACCATATAATAGGTCCTCCCAGCATAGGAATGTAAGGATCACTAGACTTAGAAGAACTGTATCCTTATTGACACTCTACCATTTACGAGTTTTGTAACTTTGGTCTACTATCAATACTGTCCATTTATTAAGATTCCAAACCTCAGATCCTTGATTCTTTCTTCTCCCTTGTCCAATCAGTTATATATTTTGTCAGTTTTTCTTCCCTAACATCTTTCATATTACCTTCTTTTCAGTCAAATGAACACTACCTTATTTCAACTCCTTGAGCCATTAATCAAAAAGCTTTTATTAAATGTGTATATATACATCATACTAGGGGTTGAAGATACCAATATAATAGTAAAACATCCTGATTCCTCAAAGAGATTACATTCTATCAGGAAAAGTTATTATAAGTCTCTCTGTGTGTCTCTCTCTTCTCTCTTTCTCTCTTTCTCCATACATTCCTATCTGGATGTATGTTTGCATGTGTATTTATACATATACATATATATATACATATATATATATATATATATATATATATATATATATATATATATAAAGATATAGTTGGTATTTGAGCTAAACATTGCAGATAACTAGAGAGTTCTGAGAGATCGATATGAGGGGCAACATCTTTGTCTGAAGAAAAGACAGTGGTATGTATTAGGATGAATAGTGTGCAAACAAGCAGGAGAGATAGGCTGCGTCATGTTGCAAAAGACTTTTAAAATCAAAGCAAAGATCCTGTATTTCATGGGAAGGCAGTAGGAGATCACTTTTATTACCTCCAAGATGAAGCTTTTCTTGAGCAGGGAAATGATATGGCAAGCTTATGTTTGAGCAATATTTATTTGTCAGCTCTCTGGAGAACATATTATAAAGGCAAGAGAATAGATACAGGAAATCAGTTGTGAAGCTATTGTAATTGTTCAGGTGAGAAGTGCAAAAAGTCTGGCCTAAATCAGCCATGGAATGAGTAGAGAGAGAAAAGGAAATATATTATGGAGATGGAATGAACAAGATCATAACTAATTAGATATGGGAGTTAAGAGATTCTAATAAACCCCTAATCAGTTCCCCTTTTTCCAATCTCTCTACTCTTTAACCTATATTCCACCCAAAGCAATCTTCTTAAAGCATAAATCTGACCATATCTTTCCCTTTCTCAAATCACGCTAGTGAGTCCCTAATATCTCCAAGATCAAATACAAAACTCTCTCTTGGGCATTTAAAACCTTTCATAATCTAGCTCCAACCTATCTTATTGACCTGAGTTTTCTTCCATATACTCTACATTTTAGTGAAATTTTCCTATTTTTTTCTTTTCATATAAAATGAGTGTATTCTTGCCTCTGTAGCTTTGCAAAGTCTCTCCATCATGTCTACAATGCTATCCCTACTCACCTGAGCTACTTGAGATCTCTAATTCCTTCCAAGACTCAGTTCAAGTAATATCTTTTATAATGTTACTTTCTTACTTTCTTTATAATGTCCTTGTATTTATCTTTTATTTCTTTTAAATTTTAAATGTTTACATATAAATTTTGGTTTTCTTAAGAATGAAAGCTCCTCAAAATCAGTGATTGCTTCCTTTACTGTGTCTTTGTATCTTAGTACATAGCATGATCACTGACATATAGTAAATACTTAACAAATGCTTTCTGGATTGAACTAGAAAATCATTATGGTCAAAGTCATAACTAGCAATTGTGGCATCTGGGGAACTCAGCAAGAAAAATGCTTGAGGCAAAGTGTACACTCTCAAATCAATATGGTAATTCATGATATAAAAATAATAAAGTACCATAATTAAGATAAATTCAATTGAATGCAACAGAGAATTAGTTCCTATAGTAGCATGCATACTTGTGTAATTAACAATGCATGACAAACTGATAGTGTTCTATTTTAACAAATTCTGGGTAATTAGGAACTTGACTCAAATATTTCTAAGTTCCTTAAGTATGTTAGTTCAATTTTTGCCACCTAAATTTCAGTACCCTGAGGCAATGCTCTAAACACTCTATCCTAGTTATACTATTAATCAAAGTATGGTAGAAAGAACAATGAATCTGTAATCAGATGATCTGGATTTGAATTCCATGCCTGTTACTACTAGCTTGATCTTATAAAAGCCATTTAAACCTACTGAGGCTTAATTTTCTTATCTGTATATTGAGTTAGGCTAAGTGATTTTGCTAGATTTGGTAGACTTCCTTCCAGTTTCAAAAAGTAAAATAACTATCAGCTTCCAGAGCACTCATATTGATGATCTTTGTGCCTTTAAAAATTCAAGATTACTTCCATACTATAATGAAACATCAAAGCAAGATACTGAAGCAAAGTTATTGTTTTGTTGCTATTATTATAAGAGACAACATGCCCACAAAGTTTCCTATTTTCAGTTCTTCATTATGCAAAATATTGAAAAATCATTATACTTGAAAGAACTATAATGCTGCCAATATGGGGAGCTTCTGGTGAGGGAACTTCTACTAGCAATACGCATCTATATTCAGTTCAAATCATAATCCATTATTGATCAGTAGATAAGCCTAGGAGTGTATGAAGTATTCAGAAAAGACTAGCACTTTTGGTGTGATAGTTTCACAAGTCTTTTTCAGGGCTATTCATCCATCTTTGATGTTCACCTTTTACCTTATAACCTGTGGCTCCAAGAAGTTGTAGCATGCATAGTGGCCACATCTCAAAAAAACTATCTTTGCAGATACATTAATTTAGGCTGAGGTAATTCACAGGACTCAAATCCATGGTGAGTAAGGAGATGTTAGCCTTAAACATATGAAGGCTTCCTCTGATGGAATAGGCAGATGAGAACAATTTGTTCCAATTTCTATGAAGATAGTTAAAGCAGGTATCGTAACACTCATACCTTGAGCAGACAACAAAGACCCCAAGGTCACCCACTGCTTCATGATTTTGTCCTGCCACTGGACTTCTTTGTTTCTGGAAGAGAGAATGGTGGTTATGTGCAAGTCTACCTCACTTAAATCCAATTTATCCATAAGTCTAAACTCATCATCACTATTTTATCCCAACTTTATGATGACATTGGGTTTATTCAAAATTGAAGATTGAACAACAATAAATTAAGTCCTTGGGAGTTGTTCAAGAATATTCAGGCTAAGTATTGTCCAGGTCTCAGATAATAAACTCTGGAGAATGCAAAATCTATTCAATTGTACAATGTAGCCATAAGAGAAGCAACCAGACCTAAAAGATTAAAGAAGTGAAATATCTACATACAAACCAAAAGAATCTAAGAGACATATATGTAGCCAAGAGATCTAAAAAGGAAAAAAAAGTTAAGAATGAATGGGAATTACTTTATCCTGTTGTTTTTTCTCTAGTCTATTCCCTACTTCTAGTGTTTTGCCCTTAATAGGAGTTCAATAAACTCAGCTTGAATTGAATAATGTCTGACTTTATAGATTTCATATTCTTTTGGAAAGCATTTAAAATTAATTATCTAACTTTACTCTCCCAATATTCCTGTATGATTATCCCCATTTCTGTTTGGGGTCCCAAAACCTGTTCTAAGCTCATCATTTCTTACTGTTCAAAATCAAACTCTTAAACCCATTTCTCGACACTAGCTAGGATCTTAGTATCTTAGTACCTAGCATGATCGCTGACATATAGTAAACACTTGACAAATGCTTTCTAGATTGAACTGGAAAACCATTATGGTCAAAGCCATCATAACTAGCAGTTGTGGTATCTGAGGAACTCAGCAAGAAAAATGCCTGAAGCCTAGGCTTTCTCACACATTATCCCAAACATTTAGATACCTTGAAGAAATAGTTCATTCCTTCCCACTATATTGTCTTATTAGACAATACAATTTTCAGGATTAAAATATAAAGATAACTGTAGTGATAGTGTAGAAATAGCACTGAGTTTAAAGTTAGAAGATCTAGGTTCAAATTCTGACCAAATTCTACTTAGTAATTTCATGACCTCAGAAAAGTAATTTCAGATTTTTATTGGTAATATGAGGATAATAATACACTACCTATTTCCCAAAGGCATTGTAAAGCAACAATGAGAATGTAAGCTTCTTGAGGATAGGGACTGTTATTTGATTATTTGTTCTGTCTCTCTATTTAAAACCACAAATTAAATAGGCAATTGGCTCAGGGTTTTAAATGCTACTTCTGTCCTGAAGGCTTGTGGACCACTAATGCAAACCACCACCCTCTTTCTCTCTCAGTTTCTGGACCACTGAGTGTTCAACATCATCATTGAGCAGGGCTGAATCAAACTACCCCCATATCTACTTCCAGATGTGCCCTAATTTACAGCAACATGGCATATTTCACAGTCAATGGTTGTACCAATACAAAATGCAGATTATGACTTTTACAATCTCTAGTATCATATAAACAGAATTCATTGCAATTACTTGTGCCTCTTAAAGCTTCCAAAGTTTCCTTCTACTGCCAGTACTTAATCACCTGCCATTCTTTGAGGTTAATTCAATCAAAATTTTTCACTCAATCCAGATTATCACTATTATCTATCTAATCCAAGGATGTTCTCTGGACTTTCTCAATGAATTCTTAGCCTGTTTTAGTCTTGTCTCTACTCCAACTCCAAATCTCATTCTAGGGAGCTTCAATATGCCTGTTTAAGTTTCCTTAAGTAACTTCTCAGTAACTTAATCTACTCAATTGTTATGACCAATTCTCTTACTATTCTTCAGTTTCCAACAAGAATGATCACATTCAATATGTTGCTATCAGCCATAAGTGTTTAACTTGCACATATTCCTATTTTGAATAAACTCACCTTTCTTTCCAATTTTGATTCTTAATGAACCAATTCAATTGGTTCTTTACTCTAGAATCCCTAATCTTCCTGCTTCAAGTCTCCCCCACTCCAACCTATCTTCTACTACAGTTAATAAAGCAATATAGTAATAGGTTTGACCATATCATTTCTCTACTCAATAAATTCCAATAGCTCCTTATAACTGCCAGAATCAGGGCACCTTACAAGAGGCCCCTTCCATATTTTCAATATTCCTCTATCATACTCCTATCCAGGCACTCTAAAATCCATACTTGCTGCTTCTAACAAACAGCATTTGATTTCCCATTCTTAACCTCTGTGTTATCTTTCTCTTCCATCATCTAATTCTCATAATCATTAGTTTTCTTTAATCTCTATCTTAAGAAGCACCTATTCCAAAAGGCTCTACCTGTTTTTACCATTTGTTAGTATCATGCCATATAAAGTTACCTTATAAATCTTAATGCATCACCTAGTACACACTTATAAATGCTTCTTGACTGAGTAATTAATATCTTAGTAGAATGTAAGTTCCTAGAGAAAAAGTTATTTGCCTTTATATCTTCACAGCCTAACACTGTGCTTTATAATATATACACTTAATAAATATTTGAATTCAATTGAACTGAATTGAATCAAACTGAACTGATTCCTCCACATTACCTTGAATTTCCCTTGAAAACAGAGACTATTTATCTCCTTTGCTTCTAAATCTCCTCTAAAACCTTATTGTTCAAAAACAATTCTCTGTACATAGAGCCCATTTCCAAAATGTTTATTGAATTGAATAGGTAAATTAGGATTGTCCCACAAGGCTGCTCTTCTCTGGTCTCATATATTGCAATAGCCATTCTACTATCCCTATTCCCATTAGATGATTGATGTCCCAGTGCCACCTTAACCCAGAGACATTGCACATTTGCCTGCCAGGATTACTGAATTGCTGCATTAAGCAGAGTTGTTATCCTTTGTAGGATTACAGGATGTGATACCACAATGAGAATGTGATGCTTAGCTGGTTATATTTACAAATTATTCTAACAGAAAATTGGTTGAGTGGTCATGAATTACATGATAAAAATAGATGCTGGTATTTTTCTCAATTGCTGAGCTGTGGTTCATGAACTGATTTGATTTGTAACCTAGATGAATCATCTCACCTTGTCACTCTTCGTTTGTTTTACTTCTAGCTTCTCTACTTCTCAGAGAAGGAGAACAGAAAGAAATTTCCTCCAAGGAAGACTGTGACAAAAACCAAGATCATATACTTTGGATATCTGTATCATTTCTTCTATTATATCTGTATATCTAGATCTATCTATCTATCTATTTATGGAGCTTCTTATTGACCACTACATCAAGTAGTAGATTTCAAAACTGAGGATCTAGATTCATAATTTTTTCTTTATCACTTTTGTGTCAAACACCTTGTAGGCTGCATCTTGACTTAGAAAAGTACATATTATTATTATGTTCTGTTATGTTTTTATTTGTTGTGTTAAATATTTCCAAACACATTTTAATATGATTCAGGCCACAAGTGGGAATGTTGCCTCCACAATACAACCAATAGCCAGGGACCAAGTCTATAAAACCTCTCAACGAGATCATCTTTAATATCACTTACAATTCAAGATTCTCAGATTTTCTGTTGTCTATATCACAATGGCATTACCTTTGAAATGAGTGATAGGAAAAAGAAGTATGGGGATATCCTTTGAGATGATTCATGGGAATTGTAGAAAATAGATTTTTCTTAATTTATTTTTAAATTATAGCAAGATGATTGGTAATATAGATGCAAAATGTTGCATTCACTTTCAGATAAGGCCTCCATATTATTAGTCTTGTTATAATTGTCTTACTCTATTACAAGAGATCTGTCATTATGTGAGAGTGATCTGTAAATATTTGTAATGTAAAAAAATTTAAAAAAAGAAAGATTGAAGGTTTTAATCTCCAATGTCCTTCCTATTTCTTATCATCAACATCTGGTACTTTTTTTCCCACATTATTACAAACTGCCCAAGAACCCCACATAAAGAAAATGGATATCAGGGTACCAATTCACTCTTTCTCCCTACTTAATTGGACCACTCACACTGCATTATGTGAGGCTCTGTCTCAACAGTATCTAAATTACATATATCTTCAGAATACTTACAATTCTCCTTTGCCAGATTGGCAATGTATTGGGAGTGGAGTGGGGTGAAGGGATGCATGAAATACAAGCTTAGGTCAAACCAAGCCTCATGTTTGTAAATTGTTTTCTCTTGGTAGCGGGAAGGGGGATGGGGGAAGAGGGACTATTGTTTTTAGTTTGGGGTCAGTGCTGTGGCTTCAGTAATAGAGAGATAGCTTAATGAAATAGATGCCCTATGAATATATAGTTGCTTCTGCTCTGTAACTTAAACATTTTTGGGGTTATCTGAAAATTCTGAAAGACTAAGTAACTTGTATCAGATCACACAAGTAATATGAGTGTTCCATTGTTCACTTTCAACACATATGTATGCATATGAGTGCATCTGTATGAGTGTGTGTATATATATATATATCAAAAACATAGATATATATGTAAGTGTGAATATGTACACATATGCCTGTATTTCTGTGTGTGTACATGTGTATACATTACATGGTGTGTATATGTATACCTGTGTGTGTGCTATATATACATCTATATATGGGTATGTGAATATATACATACTGTAATAAAAAATGTTATGCAAAAAAGTCTTACATTCTTACTTAAACTTCAAAGATGCATGATCCTTGAAGACTCTTTGTGATGTAGCTACTATGAATTCTTGACTTTCACATTCCATTTTCCTGCATATACCATATTGCCTATTAGTTTTGTCTAGATATTCTGAAATGCCTAAATGAAAATCTAGGAGCTCACTCTTAAGTATTAGGAGCACAATCTGATTACCTCAAAAGTGGAATGTTAATGGGAAAAAGCTGTAAGTAACACTATGTTCAGCTAGTTCAAAATTATTGTTAGCATCCCCTGTTAAAATTAAATTGTGTCATTAAAATTATGTAGGGCAAACTAAAAGCCCACAACCTACTATTCTTAGCTGTTACCATTATTGCTCTCCCCAATTTACTTCAATATTCATTGATCACATCTTTCATGAACAAGTAAGCTCCCTTCAGCAACACAAATAAGGAACCCTTACATGACATAATAGAAATTTTTGTGACGTGATCTCACTAGTGAATAAAACACCCAATAAATCAGTAAATTCTTAGAAATATGAATAAATGAATAGCAAAAGAAATGAATGAATGAGTGAATAAATAGATAAATACGTAGATAACTAAATAAGCACATAAAAGCTCCATTCCACTGACTGAATTCTCCAGACTTTTCCAGGATAGTTCTAATATAAGTCTATCTTTATGCCTCAATTTTCAAGCTCAGTGGAATTTATGGCATAATAGATGGAGTATTAAATTTGAAGTCAGAAATCTGTGTTTAAATTGCAACTTGGTACTTATTGTATATATAATCTTGGACAAGCCATGTCTCCTGTCTGAGTCTCTGTAGAATAAAATATTGGATTGGCTCCATGCTGTGACTCTAGTAGATATTTAGTGATAGTAGTGATGAGGAGAATCATTGCTTCTGAAGGCAAACAAGGTTTAAAGAAACATACAGGATTTTGGTAGGTCTACAGTTATGGTTGTTGTGGTTCAGTCATGTCCAACTCTTTGTGACCCATTTGAAATTTTTAGCAAAGGTACTGGAGTGGTTTATCTTCTCCAGTTCATTTTACAGGTGAGGAACTGAAACAAGCAGGGTTAAGTGACTTGAACAGAGTCACAAAACTAGTAAATGTCTGAGGCCAGAATTGGTAATAGAAAGATGAGTTTTCCTGACATCAGACCCAATGCTTTAATCATTGTGCCATCTAACTGTCCTCTGGTATTGTTAGGAAACCACATAGTAAAGTAGTGAGCAGATAAAAATCAATTCTGTGTTTTTTTATTGCTCCTATGAACAATTAATTGGTATTGTCCTAAAACTGCTTAAATCATGGGTCTCTTGCTCTGAATCTAATTCAGAATTTAAATGGTCTGCAATAGATTACGTTTAGAAATTTAATTCTCTTGCTAATCACTTTTCAATTCTTACTCAAGGAATTTTTCTAAATTTGAGGATTTTGGATGGGCCCAATATACCATTATTCTTTCCTTCAAAGATGTTATATTTGCTATCCAAAGAAATGCATCAGCTAGATCCAAACAATGAACATTTCTTAATCTCAGAAGGCAAAGAAAGTTGTTGTTTCAAACCCCTATTAACAACTTCCAAATAATCATATGGTTCCCCATGTGTCAGCTATGCAACTAATCATGTTACTTTTAATCTCATGATGTTACTGACCCTTTCTGTTCTTTAACCTGTGCTCCCCAAAACCTAAATTGAAGTTGTCCCTTTGCTCAGAGTCTTTGTATGGAAACTGAGAAAGCCATTACCTTATTTTATTCTCAGGTTTTGTTGTTTTATAAATAAAATGTTATCTTGCTTGAAGAAAGGTGACCCAGGTTACTTTTTTGTTAAATATCACTCACTAAAGTTGAATGAAATTAAAACATCTCCATTGATACTTAAAGACCTGCGGTTAATTGGTAGTTCTTAGCTAATACATTAGGAAGGCTTGGTTGTGCTGTGTATGTGTTCCATAACCACCCATTACTATGTAGGAAGAAACAAGGCTTAGAAATGGTAAATAAGATGAATAAGCTATTTCTTATGAAAAAGATATAGAGGCCATTGGGTCATAAGGATGGAAAATTCTTCCAAGTATGTTTGTATTGTTTGAGGTCCAAAGCATGATCTTATGATGCATATATAAGAAATAAAAAGAAGAAGAAATTCATGGCATACTCTGCTCTGGAGTGGCAGAGTAGAACATGGATGAATATCCTGCCAAGAACAAATTCCTTTAGAGCTTCTTAAGAAGTTTTCCTTTCCCTTTTCCTCTTTATGAATGTGATCTACATTTTTTCTTTCCCTAGTCTCTAAAATCTCTGAATGACAGAAAGATATTATATTGCTTCTATTCCTCAATTTAGAGAAACATGGAATCAATGGAAGTAATTTCATAGGCTATCTAGTTAACCCATAACCAAAAGAAATTCCCTCAACAGCAGCCCTGTCAGGTCATCATCTCACTTCTGCTCAAGGACCTGCAATGAATGAAGATCATTTATCTTCCTAAGACAGCCTATTTCACTTCAGTCTAGCTCTAGTTGTTAGGACTTTTTTCCTATCTTTGATACTAAATATATCTTTGCAACTTCTATCCAGTTATCTACAGCTATCCAGTGCTGTAGGTTACAAACTATTAGATAACTAAAATTTATCAAATATTTGAAAACCATGTCTTTCACCTACCCTACTCCATGTTTTCACTTATTTAGTCTAAAAATCTCCAATTTCTTCAAGGGATTCTTATATGGCATTCAATCAGTAGTGGAAATGATTGTACTAAATTCTCTTTCTTCCTTTTTTAGATTTCATATTGTACAGTAAAATTAAAAGAACACTTTATTCTTACATCCTTGATCCAATTTGAATGGAATACTTAATTACTTCCTTTACATCACAATCTTGAATCAATACCTTAACTAAAATCTTTAAAAAAAAAAATTCCCATTGAGGTCAAGCTTCTAAGTGGAGAAGACCAATCAAGGGAGAAATCTTTCCTATTGAAACCTATAAGAATAAATTATCAGACTAAAAAATTATTTTAATTTACTAAATTGATATATCTTTTATACACATTCACCTTTAACCCAGCTAAATGAAGACTCCTAATAGTGAGTGGCTAAAAAGGGATTGAATTGTTTGAGATAAATAATTCTACATGATACCTGAAAATTATTATTTCTCTATTCAATGATGTCAAAAATTGTTATTTAATCTTTAAAACATTAATTTTGACTATATAAGTCTGTCATTGTTCTTGAGTCGTAAAAATTAAAAGTAAAAAATGGTTTTCCTCAGAAAGATTTTCAGAAGAAGATTGGGCCTCAGTCTCTCTGGATTTTTATTGTTCTAAGAAAATGTTTAATTAATACATTAGTTTTAGTGTTTAATTAATACATTTTTTGAGTTTCAGAGATGGAATCTAGATGAAAGAGTAAATCCAAGAAGCTTCTTGGCCTCTCCCAGTTTCTCTCAAAAAACACATGAAACAAAGGTCAATCTCAGGGGCAGAGCCAAAATGGTATAGAGTTGACAGGTCTTTGAGTTCTTCCTTACTTCCCTCAGAATCAATATCAGATCAAGCCTCTGAACAGGTTTTGGAATGACAGAATCAAAAAAAAAAAATGGAATATAACAAATTCCCAACAGAAGATATTTTGGAACAACTTCAAGAAAGATCTGTCTCAATTACCAGGGGGAACAAGGCCCAGCACAAGTACAGTACAAGGAGTACAAAGAGGACTCCATGCAAATTGTGGGGAGGGGAATCTATTAAGATGCTCAATCAAAATGCAGCAGCATTTGCTACTCTGTCTTGATAATTGTGAAAATATGTACAGCAAAATTGCACATGTTTAATGCATATTGGGTTACTTGCTATCAATGGAAGGGGGTTAGGGGGAAAAAAGGAGAAAAATTTGAAGGTTTTGCAAGGCTGAATGTTGAAAAATATTTTTGTATATATTTTGAAAATAAAAAGCTATTATTTAAAAAAAGAAAAGTCAGCCTCACTAGGGTGAAAGGGTGTTTCTATAGCGACATACAGAACATTGTCTGATACATGATCTCATTAGTTTTTGTTCAAAGGGAAAATAATCATCTCTCAGCTCCATGTAAAAATATATCTCACCCTAGAAAAAAGAAGCAGGAGGAAGAGGAAGGAAAATGGAGGGGCCAGATAGAAGAGAGGGCAGAAACACTAGGAGAAAAGTATAAGAGAAGGGAGGAGTGTGATAAAAGGTAAGGTAAGTAGAGATGAGGATGGTTTAGAAAGAAAACACTTCTAAAGAGGGACAGGGTAGAAAAAGAAAACAAAAATTTATACAGGGGAGGCAATAGGATGAAGGGAAATAAAAAGCTGGTAAGTGTAACTATGAATATGAATGGGATGAACTCTCCCATAAAATGGATATGAGTA
Organism: Antechinus flavipes; assembly: GCF_016432865.1. Taxonomy (NCBI): domain Eukaryota; kingdom Metazoa; phylum Chordata; class Mammalia; order Dasyuromorphia; family Dasyuridae; genus Antechinus; species Antechinus flavipes. Next base: position 529,647,600 of record NC_067400.1, read on the forward strand.
GCAGAATAGATTGAAAAAAAGATTCCTACACTATGTTCTTTACAAGAAACACATTTGAAATGGAGATATATATATCGAGTAAGGGTAAAAGGCTGGAGCAGAATTTATTATGCTTCAGCTGAAGCCAAAAAAAGTAGGATTAGCACTTCTGATCTCAGATAAAGCAAAAGTAAAAATACACCTAACTAAAAAAGATTAGGAAGAAAAGTTGTTTAAGGGTACCATAAACAATGTTATGGTATCAATACTAAACATATATGTACCAAGTGGTAGAGCATCCAAATTCATACAGAAGATATTAAGTCAATTAAATGAAGAAATAGATGGCAAAAGTACAATAATGGAGTATCTCAACTTTATCCTCTCAAAATTAGGCAAATTTAAGCAGAAAATAAATAAGAAAGGAACTAGCAAGATTAATAGAAATTTAGATATGTTCTCTTCTTAGGGAAAATTTGAATAGCTGTCTGGAGAAAATGGAATAGGAACAGAAAGGAGTACACTTTTTTTCTTAGCAGTACATGGAATCTACACAAAAATTGACCATGTATTAGGGCATTAAAACTTCACAATCAAATGCAAAAAGACAGAAATAGTAAATATTTCCTTTTTCGACCATGACATAATAAAAATTATATTCAAAAAACAGAGAAAGATAGATTAAAAAGTAATTGAAAATTCAATAATCTAATTTTAAATAATGAGTGGGTCAAACAACAAATCACAGTAACAACTGATAATTTCATTGAAAAGAATGACCATAATGAGACAACATATTAAAACTTATGGGATGCAGCTAAGGCAGTTCTAAGGGGAAATTTTATATCTCTAAGTGCTATGTGAATAAAATAGAGAAAGAGAAGATCAGTGAATTGGGCATACAATTGAAAAAAACTAGAAAAAGAACAAATTTTAAAATCCCAATTAAATATCAAATTCAAAATTCTGAAAATCAAAGGAGAGATTAATAAAACTGAAAGCAATAAAACTATTGCACTAATTAATAAAACTAAGTGTTGGTATTATGAAAAAAGCAACAAAATTATAAATCTTTGGTTAATTTGATTAGGAAAAAACCAAAATGCCTACATTAAAAATGAAAAGGGTAAACTTACTACCAATGAAAAAGAAATTAAAGCAATAATTAGGAGCTATTTTGTCAAACTGTATGCTAAAAAGTCTGACAATTTATCAAAAATGGAGGAACATTACAAAATGCCCAGATTAACAGAAAACAAAATAAATTACTTAATAGCATTTTAGAAAAAAAAATTGAACAAGCCATCAATGGACTCCCTAAAGAAAAAATCCCCAACATCAGATAGATTTACAAGTGAATTATAACAAACATTTAAAGAATAATTAATTTAAATATTTTGTATACTATTTGGGAAAATTGGTAAAGCAGTCCTGTCAAATTCCTTCTATGACATAATATGGTACTAATATCAAAATCAGGCAGAGCCAAGATAGAGAAAGAAAATTACAGACCAATCTCCCTGATGAATATTGATGCAAAAATTTAAATAAAATATTAGCCAAGAGGCTACAACAACTTATGAGAAGGATAATATACTATGCCCAAGTGGGATTTATACAGGGAATGCAAAATTGGTTCAATGTCAGAAAAACTATTGCCATAATCGACTATATCAATATCAAAAGCAATAGACATCATATGATAATCTCCTTAGATGCAGAAAAAGCTTTTGACAAAATACAGCACCCATTTTATTAAAAGAAAAAATAGGGATAAAAGAAATTTTCCTTAGAGTAATAAGCAACATTATCTAAAATCATCAGAAAGCATTTTTTGTAATGAAGAGAATCTGGACACATGCCCGATAAGATTGGGATGAAACAAGGATGTCCATTATCATTACTATTATTCACTATTGTATTAGAAATGTTGGTTTTAGCAATAATTAATATAGTAATACAATACATCTGAATGAATTGTGCCACCAATTCAGAGTACTAGACTTCTTTTCATATAAAAATATAGCAGTCCTATAATGTTCTGATTCTCCCTGTCTTTTTTAATTCTTTGGACAGAAACAAATTTATGGGTAATTTGTTTTCTTCAACATTATGGAAGTTATATTTCTGTTCTTTTTTTCTTTTCTTTATTTTATTATTATAGCTTTTTTATTTACAAAACATATGCATGGGTGATTTTTCAACATTGATCCTTGCAAAACCTTCTGTTCCAACTTTTCCTCTCCTTCCCCCCACCCCCTCCTCTAGATGGCAGGTAATCTATCACATATTAAATATGTTAAAGTATATGTTAAATTCAATATATGTATACATATTTATACAATTATTTTGCTGCACAAGAGATATCAGATGTAGAAAGAAAGAAAAATCTGAGAAGGAAAACAAAAATGCAAGCAAGCTGGACTTCTGGTTAAGATGGCGGAGAGGAGGCTCACAGCTGCATAAGCTCCATGCTTTCTCTCACTATCCATTTCATTACAAGCCTCTGAATTAATGCTTGACTGAAAAAAAACCCACAAATAGTTACCAAGAGAAGCCATCCTTGAGATCCGCCAAGAAAGGTCTGTCTTTACTGGAGGGCTGGGGCGGTTTTAGATCAGGTGCAGGCTGAGGGCAGCGGCAGTGAGAGCACGGGAGCAGACTGGAGAGGGGGTGGGGAGTGATCGCAGCCGTCTCTGCGGGGAGAGCTTCGCTACAAGTTTGGATACTTTGCTCCGGCAGCAAGTCAGCAGCCCAGCAGAGAAGCTAAAAACACTGGGGCTGAAGAACACAACCCCAAACAGCTGGAGTCTCTTGGGACCTGGCCGCCCCCCTCTTCCCCCCCCCCCCACAGTGACTCAGCACGCTTTGGGATCTCAGAGCGCAGGCGCACACAGTCCTGCTAGTGCCTCACTGCTGCCCCCTGCAGTCTGTAGAGGAAGCTCGATAACATACCCAACACGTCCCCTAAAGAAAGACTCCAGTTTTTCTGTTTTTCTTTGGTAGTTTGTCTTTGATTATTAGACAGAATGAGCAAGAAGCTGAAGAGGACTTTAACCCTTGACAGCTTCTACACAGATAGAGAGCAGACTCTAAATCCTGAGGAGACTAAAAACAGGCAGTCCCCAGGTGAATCCCCAAAGGAGGAGATCATCTGTTCCTCAGCACAGATGAACCTCATAGAAGTGATTAAAAAGGCTCTCACAAGGGAGCTAGAAGAAAAATAGGGAAAGCAGAGTGAGGCTTGGCAAAAGGAGAGGGAAGCTTGGGAAAAGGAGAGGGAGGCTGGGCAAAAGAGCCTGGAGAAAGTTAAAGAGAGAGTGGATAAAGAAGTAAAATCCTTGAAAAATAGGATTAGTGAACTGGAAACAGAAAACAGCTCTCTAAAAAACAAAATTGGCGAAATGAAAAAAAATTCCACAGAACAAAAGAACTCAATTGGACAATTAGAAAAAGATTTTTAAAAAGTGAGTGAAGAGAATACTTCACTGAAAATCAGAATTGAACAAGTGGAATTGAATGACTCGAGGAGACAAGAAGAATCAGTCAAGCAAATCCAAAAAAATCAAACAATGGAGAAAAATGTGAAATACCTTCTGGGGAAGACAACAGACCTGGAAAACAGATCCAGGAGAGACAATCTGAGAATCATTGGACTTCCAGAAAAACATGATGAAAAAAAGAACCTGGACACTATTTTCCAGGAAATTATCAAAGAGAACTGCCCAGAAGTCATAGGAACAGAGGAAAAAATAAACATTGAAAGGATTCATCGATCACCCACTGAAAGGGATCCTAAAATCAAAACACCAAGGAATATAGTGGCCAAATGCCAGAACCCTCAGATGAAGGAAAAAATATTGCAAGCGGCTAGAAAAACCCAATTCAAGTATCAAGGAGCCACAACAAGGATTACCCAGGATCTGGCAGCATCCACATTAAAAGATCGAAGGGCCTGGAATATGATATTCCGAAAGGCTAAGGAACTTGGTATGCAACCAAAAATAACTTACCCAGCGAGAATGAGCATCTTTTTTCCAGGGAAGAAGATGGACATTCAACGAAGTAAGCGAATTTCATCTATTTCTGATGAAAAAACCAGAACTTAACAAAAAGTTTGATCTACAAATATAGAACTCAAGAGAAATCTAAAAAGGTAAAGATTAATCTTGGGAACTATATTTTGACTATATAGATGTATAAAGAATACATGTATATCTTGTTCTAGAAATTGATGTGGAAAGGACATTGTATCAGAAAAAGGGTAAAGTGGGGGTAGTACATCTCATGAAGAGGCATAGGAAACCTATTATATCTGAGAGAAAGAATGGAGGGGGATGAATATAGTGGGTATCTTACTGCCTTCAGAATTGGCTTTAAGTGAAAAATCTTAAGACATATTCAATCTATGGTGAAACTTCTCCCACCTCATTGAAAAGTGAGAAGGGAAAAGTGAAAAGGGAAGGAATAAGCTAAGCGGAAGGGAATACGGGAACTGGGAGGGAAAGGGGTAAGATAGGGGGAGGAACTCTAAGGCGGGGGGAGGGATACTAAAAAGGGAGGGCTGTGAGAAGCAAGTGGTGCTCACAAGCTTAATACTGGGAAGGGGGGAAAGGGGAAAGAAGGGAGAAAAGCATAAACCGGGGTTAACAAGATGGCAAGTAATACAGAATTGGTCATTCTAACCATAAACGTGAATGGGGTAAACTCCCCCATAAAGAGGAAGCGGTTAGCAGAATGGATTAAAAGCCAGAATCCTACAATATGTTGTTTACAGGAAACACACCTGAAGCGGGGAGATACATGCAGGTTAAAGGTAAAAGGTTGGAGCAAAATCTACTATGCTTCAGGTGAAGTCAAAAAAGCAGGGGTAGCCATCCTGATCTCAGATCAAGCTAAAGCAAAAATTGATCTAATTAAAAGAGATAAGGAAGGACACTATATCTTGCTAAAGGGTAGCATGGATAATGAAGCACTATCTATATTAAACATATATGCACCAAGTGGGGTAGCATCTAAATTCTTAAAAGAGAAACTAAGAGAGCTGCAAGAAGAAATAGACAGTAAAACTATAATAGTGGGAGATCTTAACCTTGCACTCTCAGAATTAGATAAATCAAATCACAAAATAAATAAGAAAGAAGTCAAAGAGGTAAATAGAATACTAGAAAAGTTAGATATGATAGATCTCTGGAGAAAATGTAATGGAGACAGAAAGGAATACACTTTCTTTTCAGCAGTTCATGGAACCTATACAAAAATTGACCATATATTAGGACATAAAAACCTCAAACTCAAATGCAGTAAGGCAGAAATAGTAAATGCATCCTTTTCAGACCACGATGCAATGAAAATTACATTCAACAAAAAACCAGGGGGAAGTAGACCAAAAAATAATTGGAAACTAAATAATCTCATACTAAAGAATGATTGGGTGAAACAGCAAATCATAGACATAATTAATAACTTCACCCAAGAAAACGATAATAATGAGACATCATACCAAAATGTATGGGATGCAGCCAAAGCGGTAATAAGGGGAAATTTCATATCTCTAGAGGCCTATTTGTATAAAATAGAGAAAGAGAAGGTCAATGAATTGGGTTTGCAATTAAAAATGCTAGAAAAGGAACAAATTAAAAACCCCCAGTCAAACACTAAACTTGAAATTCTAAAAATAAAAGGTGAGATCAATAAAATTGAAAGTAAAAAAACTATTGAATTGATTAATAAAACTAAGAGTTGGTTCTATGAAAAAACCAACAAAATAGACAAACCCTTAGTAAATCTGATTAAAAAAAAGGAAAGAGGAAAATCAAATTGTTAGTCTTAAAAATGAAAAGGGAGAACTCGCCACTAACGAAGAGGAAATTAGAGCAATAATTAGGAGTTACTTTGCCCAACTTTATGCCAATAAATTCGACAACTTAAATGAAATAGAAAAATACCTCCAAAAATATAGCTTGCCCAAACTAACAGAGGAAGAAGTAAATATCCTAAACAGTCCCATCTCAGAAAAAGAAATAGAACAAACTATCAATCAACTCCCTAAGAAAAAATCCCCAGGACCAGATGGATTTACATGTGAATTCTACCAAACATTTAAAGAACAATTAACTCCAATGTTATATAAACTATTTGAAAAAATAGGGATTGAAGGAGTCCTACCAAACTCCTTTTATGACACAGACATGGTACTGATACCTAAACCAGGTAGGCTGAAAACAGAGAAAGAAAATTATAGACCAATCTCCCTAATGAATATTGATGCTAAAATCTTAAATAAAATATTAGCAAAAAGATTACATAAAATCGTCACCAGGATAATACACTATGACCAAGTAGGATTTATACCAGGAATGCAGGGCTGGTTCAATATTAGGAAAACTATTAGCATAATTGACTATATCAATAACCAAACAAACAAAAACCATATGATCATCTCAATAGATGCAGAAAAAGCATTTGATAAAATCCAACATCCATTCCTAATAAAAACACTTGAGAGCATAGGAATAAATGGACTTTTCCTTAAAATAGTCAGGAGCATATATTTAAAACCATCAGTAAGCATCATATGCAATGGGGAAAAACTGGAACCTTTCCCAGTAAGATCTGGAGTGAAGCAAGGTTGCCCACTATCACCATTATTATTTAATATCATATTAGAAACACTAGCCTCGGCAATAAGAGTCGAGAAAGATATTAAAGGAATTAGAGTAGGCAATGAGGCAACCAAACTATCACTCTTTGCAGATGATATGATGGTATACCTAGAGAACCCCAGAGATTCTACTAAAAAGCTATTGGAAATAATTCATAATTTTAGCAAAGTAACTGACTACAAAATAAATCCCCATAAATCCTCAGCATTTTTATACATCACCAACAAAACCCAACAGCAAGAGATACAAAGAGAAATTCCATTCAGAATAACTGTTGATACCATAAAATATTTGGGAATCTATCTACCAAAGGAAAGTCAGGAATTATATGAGCAAAATTATAAAAAAGTCTCCACACAAATAAAGTCAGACTTAAATAATTGGAAAAATATTAAGTGCTCTTGGATCGGCCGAGCGAACATAATAAAGATGACAATACTCCCTAAACTAATCTATTTATTTAGTGCTATACCAATCAGACTTCCAAGAAAATATTTTATTGATCTAGAAAAAATAACAACAAAATTCATATGGAACAATAAAAAGTCGAGAATCTCAAGGGAATTAATGAAAAAAAATCAAATGAAGGTGGCCAAGCTGTACCTGATCTAAAATTATATTATAAAGCAGCAGTCACCAAAACCATTTGGTATTGGCTAAGAAATAGATTAGTGGATCAGTGGAAAAGGCTAGGTTCACAAGACAGAATAGTCAATTATAGCAATCTAGTGTTTGACAAACCCAAAGCCCCTAACTTCTGGGAAAAGAATTCATTATTTGATAAAAACTGCTGGGATAATTGGAAATTAGTATGACAGAAATTAGGCATGGACCCACACTTAACACCATATACCAAGATAAGATCAAAATGGGTCTATGACCTAGGCATAAAGAACGAGATTATAAATAAATTAGAGGAACATAGAATAGTTTATCTCTCAGACTTGTGGAGGAGAAAGAAATTCGTGACCAAAGATGAACTAGAGACCATTACTGATCACAAAATAGAAAATTTCGATTACATCAAATTAAAAAGCCTTTGTACAAATAAAACTAATGCAAACAAGATTAGAAGGGAAGCAACAAACTGGGAAAACATTTTCACAGTTAAAGGTTCTGATAAAGGCCTCATTTCCAAAATATATAGAGAACTGACTCAAATTTATAAGAAATCAAGCCATTCTCCAATTAATAAATGGTCAAAGGATATGAACAGACAATTTTCAGAGCATGAAATTGAAACTATTACCACTCATATGAAAGAGTGTTCCAAATCATTATTGATCAGAGAAATGCAAATTAAGACAACTCTGAGATACCACTACACACCTGTCAGATTGGCTAAGATGACAGGAAAAAATAATGATGAATGTTGGAGGGGATGCAGGAAAACTGGGACACTAATGCATTGTTGGTGGAGTTGTGAACGAATCCAACCATTCTGGAGAGCAATCTGGAATTATGCCCAAAAAATTATCAAATTGTGCATACCCTTTGATATGCACAAGCATATGTTTCTATTGGGCTTATATCCCAAAGAAATACTAAAGAAGGGAAAGGGACCTGTATGTGCCAAAATGTTTGTAGCAGCCCTGTTTGTAGTGGCTAGAAACTGGAAAATGAATGGATGCCCATCAATTGGAGAATGGCTGGGTAAATTGTGGTATATGAATGTTATGGAATATTATTGTTCTGTAAGAAATGACCAGCAGGATGAATACAGAGAGGACTGGCGAGACTTACATGAACTGATGCTAAGTGAAATGAGCAGAACCAGGAGATCATTATACACTTCGACAACGATATTGTATGAGGACATATTTTGATGGAAGTGGATTTCTTTGACAAAGAGACCTGAGTTTCAATTGATAAATGACGGACAAAAGCAGCTACACCCAAAGAAAGAACACTGGGAAACGAATGTGAACTATCTACATTTTTGTTTTTCTTCCCGGGTTATTTATACCTTCTGAATCCAATTCTCCCTATGCAACAAGAGAACTGTTCGGTTCTGCAAACATATATTGTATCTAGGATATACTGCAACATAGCCAACATATAAAGGACTGCTTGCCATCTAGGGGAGGGGGTGGAGGGAGAGAGGGAAAAAAATCGGAACAGAAACGAGTGTCAATATAAAGTAATTATTAAATAAAAATTTTTTTTAAAAAATGCAAGCAAACAAGAGAACAAGAGGAAATGCTATGTTTTGGTCCACACTCATTTCCCATTGTTCTCTCTCTGGTGTAGCTGATTCTCTTCTTTACTGAACAATTGGAACTGATTTGAATCATCTCACTGTTGAAGAGATCCATGTGCATCAGAAGTGATCATAATATAGTATTGTTGTTGAAGTGTATAATGGTTCTGCTCATTTCACTTGTCATTAGTTCATGTAAGTCTCTCCAGGCCTCTCTGAAATCATCCTACTGGTCATTTCTTACAGAACAATAATATTCCATAACAATCACATACCACAATTTATTCAGCCATTCTCCAATCAATGGGCATGCATTCAGTTTTCAGTTTCTAGCCACTACAAAAAGGGCTGCAACAAACAGTTTTGCACATATGGGTGCCTTTCCCTTTTTTAAGATCTCTTTGGGATATAAGCCCAGTAGCAACACTGCTGGATCAAAGGGTAGGCACAATTTGATAACTTTTTCAGCATAGTTCCAAATTGTTCTCCAGAATGGTTGGATCTGTTCACAATTCCACCAAAAATGTATCGGTGTCCAGTTTTCCCATATCCACTTCAACATTTGTTATTATCTTTTCGTGTAATCTTGACCAATTTGAGAGATGTGTAATGATATCTCAGAATTGTCTTAATTTTCATTTCTCTGAAATGACCAGCAAGATGAATACAGAGAGGCTTGAAGAGACTTATATGAACTGATACTAAGTGAAATGAGAAGAACCAGAGATCATTACATACATCAACAATGATACGTATGAAGATGTATTCTGATGGAAGTGGATTTCTTCAACAAAGAGAAGATCTAACTCAGTTTCAATTGATCAATGATGGACAGAAGCAGCTACACCCAAAGAAAGAACACTGGGAAATGAATGGAAACTGTGCATTTTTGTTTTTCTTCCCAGATTATTTTTACCTTATGAATCCAATTCTTCTTGTGCAACAAGAGAACTGTCCGGTTCTGCACACACATATTGTATCTAGGATATACTGTGACATATTTAACATGTATAGGACTGCTTGCCACCTGGGCGAGGGGGTGGAGGGAGGGAGGGGAAAGTCAGAACAGAGGTGAGTGCAAGGGATAATGTTGTAAAAAATTACCCAGGCATGAGTTCTGTCAATAATAAAAAAGTTATAATTTAAAAAAAATTAAAAGAAAAAATATAAAAAAGAAAAGAAAAGAGGGTCATCCTTATGCTTAAATAAAAATCTCAGTAGGACTCTATAGAGGTGATACAAGAAGGAAAAAAAAACTTTTCATTTCTCTGATCAATATGGATTTGGAGGACCTTTTCATATGACTAGAAATAATTTCAATTTCTTCATGTGAAAATTGTCTGTTTATATCCTTTGACCATTTATCAATTAGAGAATGACTTGATTTCTTATAAATTTGAGTCAATTCTCTATATATTTTGGAAATAAGGGCTTTATCAGAACCTTTGAGTGTAAAAATGTTTTTCAAGGTTTTTGCTTCCCTTCTAATCTGCATTAGTTTTATTTGTACAAAAACTTTTTAACTTAATATGATCAAAATTTTCTATTTTGTAATCAATAATGATTTCTAATTCTTCTTTGGTCACAAATTCCTTCCTCCTCCACAGGTCTGAGCATCATTAGATGTAGGTCAATGCCTAGTTTCTGCCATACTAATTTCCAATATTCTCAGCAGTTTTTTGTCAAACAGTGAATTCTTATCCCAAAAGCTGGGGTCTTTGGGTTTGTCAAACACTAGATTGCTATAGTTATTGACTATTTTGTCCTGTGAACTTAACCTATTCCACTGATCAACAAGTCTATTTTTTAACCAATACCAAATGGTTTTGGTGACTGCTGCTTTGTAATATAGTTTTAGATCAGGTACAGCTAGGCTACCTTCATTTGATTTTTTTTCATTAGTTCCCTTGAAATTTTGTTCTTCAAGATAAATTTTGTTATTATTTTTTTTCTAGGTCAGTAAAATAGTTTCTTGGGAGTCTAATTGGCATAGAACTAAATAAATAGATTAAATTAGGTAGTATTGTCATCATTATTATAATTGCTCAACCTACCAAAAAGCACTTAATATTTTTTCATTTGTTTAAATCTGACTTTATTTGTGTGGAAAGTGTTTTGTAGTTTTGCTCATATAGTTCCTGACTTTCCTTCAGTATATAGATCCCCAAATATTTTATACTATCAACAGTTATTTTAAATGCAATTTTTCTTTGTATCTTTTGCTGTTGGTTTTTGTAAATGATGTATAAGAATGCTGATGATTTATGTGGGTTTATTTTTTATCCTGAAATTTTGCTAAAGTTGTGCATTATTTCTAATAACTTTTTAGTAGATTCTCTGGGGTTCTGTAAGAATACCATCATATCATAATTTGGTTTCCTTATTACTTACTCTAATTCCTTTATTCTCTTTTTCATCTCTTATAGCCAAAGCTAGCATTTCTAATAAAATATTGAATAGAAATGGTGATATTGGGCAACTTTATTTCAATTCTGATCTTCCTGGGAATGATTCCAGTTTATCCCCATTACATAGGATGTTTACTGATGATTTTAAATAGATGCTACTATTTTAAGTAAAAGTCTATTTATCCCTGTATTCTCTAGTGTTTTTTATAGGAATGGGTGTTGGATTTTATCAAATTCTTTTCCTACATCTATTTAGATGGTCATATGTTTTTTGGTTAATTTTGTTGTTGATATCGTCAATTATACTAAGTTTTCTTAATATTCAACCAGCCCTTCATTCCTGGTATAGATGGCACTTGGTCGTAAGTGTATTATCGTAGGGATGATTTTTCTGTAATCTTTTTGTTAATATTTTATTTCAGCTTTTTGTATCAATATTTATTAAGGAGATTAGTCTATAATTTTCTTTCTCTGTTGTCATCCTACCTGGTTTAAGTATTAGTAACATGTCTGTGCTATCAAAGGAATTTGGTAGGAGTCCTTCATTCCCTATTTTTTCAAATAGTTTATGTAGTATTCGAATTAATTGTTCTTTAAATATTTGGAAGAATTCTCATGTGAATCCATCTGGTCATGAGGATTTTTTTCTTAGGGAGTTGATTAATAGCATGTTCTATTTCTTTTTTTCTAAAATGGGAATATTTAAGCAAAATACTTCTTCCTCTATTAATCAGGGCAGCCTATATTTTTAAATGTGTTCATGCATTTCACTTAGGTCATCAAATTTATTGGCATAAAGTTGAGCAAAGTAACTCTTTATTATTGCTCTAATTTCCTCTTCATTGGTGGAAAGTCCCCCCTTTTCATTTTTAAGACTAACAATTTGATTTTCCATTTTCCTTTTCATAATCAAATTTACTAAATGTTTATCTATTTTGTTGTTTTTTTCATAAAACCAACTCTTAGTTTTATTGATTAATTCAATAGTCTTTTTTTTACTTTCAATTTTATTAATCTCTTTTTTCATTTTTAGAATTTCAAGTTTAGTGTTTGATTGCTGGTTTTAATTTGCTCTTTCTCTAGCTTTTTTAGTTGCAAACTAGTTCACTAATCTTCTCTTTCCCTATATATGCAAGTAGGCTTCTAGAGATGTAAAATTTTCCCTTATTACTGCTTTGGCTGCACTCCACAAATTTTGTTATGTCACCTCATTATTGTCATTCTCTTGGGTGAAATTATTCATTGTATCTATGATTTGCTGTTTCACCCATTCATTCTTTAGGATGACATCATTTAGTTTCCAATTACTTTTTGGTCTATTTTCCCCTAGCTTTTTATTGAATATAATTTTTATTGCACTGTGATCTGAAAAGGATGCATGTACTATTTTTGCCTTTCTGCATTTGAATTTGAAGTATTTATGTCCTAATATGTAGTCAGTTTTTGTATAGATTCCATGAACTGCCGAGAAGAAAGTGTACTCATTTCTGTCTCCATTCAGTTTTCTCCAAAGATCTATCATACTTAACTTTCTGGTATTCTATTTACCTCTTTAATTTCTTTCTTATTTGTTTTGTGGTTTGATTTATCTAATTCTGAGAGTGCAAGGTTGAGATCTCCCACTTTTATAGTTTTGCTGTCTATTTCTTCTTGCAGCTGTCTTAACTTCTTTAGGAATTTAGATGCTATAACATCTATGCTACCCTCTAGTAAGAAATAGTTTTCTTCCTTATCTCTCTTAATTAGATCAATTTTTGCTTATGCTTGATATGAGATCAGGATGGCTACCCCTGCTTTTTTTTTATTTCACCTGAAGCATAGTAGATTTTGTTCCAGCCTTTTATCTTTACTTTGTATGTATTGCTCTGCTTTAAATGTGTTTCTTGTAAACAACATATTATAGGATTCTGACTTTTAATTCAGTCTGCTATCTGCTTACATTTTATGGGAGAATTCACCCCATTCACATTTATGGTTAAAAATACTAATACTGTATTTCCTGCCATCTTGTTATCCCCAGATTATGCGTTTCTCTTTCTTTTTCCTCTTACCTCCCTCCCCAGTATTAAACTTATGGGCACCACTTGCCTCACACAGACCTCCCTCTTTAGAATCCCTCCATCCTCCTTAGAGTCTCTCTCCCTTTCTTAAACCTTCCCCCTACTATTTCTGTATTCCCTTCTATTTAGCCTATCCCTTCCCTTTTTGTTTTTCCTCTCCCACTTTTCAATGAGGTGGGAGAAGTTTCTCTGTAAACCAAATACATCTTTCTCTTTGAGCTAAATCTGATGAGAGTAAGATCCACACAATGTTTATACCTCTGTCTTCTTTCCCTCGGATATAATAGCTTTCCTTTGCCTCTTTGTGAAATGCAGTTTTTACCTCCACTTTTCCCTTTGTCTGATACAATCTCCTTTCTACCTCTAGTTCCTTTTTTATATTATAACAATAAAATCAAATTATACATGTACTCTCTATGTATAATAGAAATATAGTTCTCAAGAGTTCTTTTTACCTTTTTATGCTTTTCTTGAGTCCTATATTTGGAGGTCAAACTTTTTGTTTCGCTCTGGTTTTTTCATCAGAAATAAATAGAACTCACTTGTTTCATTGAATACCCATCTTCTTCCCTGGAAAAAAAAAATGCTCAGTTTAGCTGGGTGATTTATTCTTGGCTGCATTCCAAGTTCCTTCCAATATTCCTTTTGGAATAGCAGATTCCAGCCCCTTTGATCCTTTAATGTGGACGCTGCTTGATCGTGAGTAATCCTTATTGTAACTTCTCAGTGTTTGAATTGTTTTTTTCTGGCTGCTTGTAATGTTTTTCCTTGATCCAATAATTCTGGAATTTACTCATAATATTCCTTGGAGTTTAAATTTTGGGGTTTCTTTCAGGAGGTGTTCAATGAATTTTTTCAATGGCTATTTTATCTGGGCAGTTCTCTTTGATGATTTCCTGAAAAATAGTGTCTAGGCTTTTTTTTAATCATGATTTTCAGGAAGTCCAATAATCCTTAAATTCTCTCTCCTAGATCTACTTCCTAGGTCTGTTGTTTTCCCAGGTAGGTATTTAACAATTTTTTTTTAATTTTGCTTGACTGATTCTTGATATCTCCTCAAGTCATTCATTTCCATTTGTTCAGTTCTGATTTTTAATGAATTATTTTTGTTTACTTTTTTTCTTTATTTCTTTTTGTATTTGTTCAATTGCATTTTTAAATGAGTTCTTTTGTTCTATAGAATTTCTTTCCATTTCACCATTTTAAGGACTTATTTTCTTTTTCCAATTCACAAATTCTGTTTTCCTGAGAGTTCTTTACCTTTTCCATTTCACATTTCTTCTATTTTAACAAATCTTTCCTTTAATGAGTTATATTCCTTTTCCAAACACTCTTGAAGAGTTTTCCTTTCCTTTCCCCATTCTTCTTCTACCTCTCTTTTAAGATGCTTTTAAATTTCTTCTAGGAGACCCCTGCATCATGGGGATGAGGCTATATTCCTCTTTGGAGCTTCATCTTGAAACAATCTGTTTTTGGTTGACTCAGGATTTGAAATCTGTTTTGTTTCACTATAAAAGTTATCTATAGTTAGAGCTCACTTTGCCTTTTTACTCACTTTTTTTTTAAGTTAGGGTTTTCTTTTAGTGCAATGAGGGCTTTCCAAGCTTCCTCAACAAGCACCAGGAAGTGGCAATGAAGTGGTAGCAGCTGTGCTGGGATCGCACTGAGTCACTCCCAGGTGCTGTGTTGGTGTGACCAGGTTTCGTGAGACTCTGGGCATTTTGGGTTTCACTCTTTACCCTCTGCATTTGTTAGAAGTTTTATAATTTCTCTGCTGATCTACTGGCTTGCAACCAGAGTAGAGTAGCCAACACTGTGGTAGAGTCCTCCCCAAAGATTCTCTGCCAAAGAAGACCACACCCTGCCCCCAATCTGCTGTGTCCTGGCCTCCACACTCTGCCTGCTACCTGCCTGTGACCATGTGTGGCCTGGACTGGCCTCCTCCCATGCCCATGCTTGACCAAAACAGACCTTTTCTGGCAATCTTCATGTTTATCTTATGTTAGTAATGTGTTACACTCCCAATATTTGTGGATTCTGACAGTCCAGCACTAATTCAGAGGCTGAATTTCATAAAAACTTCAAGGGTAGCAGGAGAGCTCAGAAGGATGTGTCCTTTCCACTATCTTGGCTTTGCCCCACTTTTATTTTTCAAAACATATGAATGGATAGTTTTCAACATTTACTCTTGCAAAACCTTGTGTTCCAAATGTTTCCCCTCCCTTATCCCTACCCCCTTCCATAGACAGCAAGTAATCCAATATATGTTAAACATGTACAATTCTGCTATACAAATTCCCACAATTATCATGCTGCACATGAAAAATCAGATCAGAAAGAAAAAAAATGATAAAGAAAACAAAATACAAGCAAACAACAACAAAAAGAGTGAAAAAAGAGAAAATACTATGTTGTGATCCACACTTAGTTTTCACAGTCTTCTCTCTGGAAAAAGATTGCTCTCTTCATTACAAGACCATTCGAACTGGTCTGACTCATCTCATTGTGGATAAATCATTTCTTACCTTCTATTGGATTGAGTCAGAAATTTACTCTTAAATTTCATTCCTCAATCCTTAAACTGACTGAAAATTCAGCCTCTGGAATGCTAGGATTTTGAGATGCCCTCCTGACCTTTCAAAACTCATAAAAATCAGAAATTCCAGTCCCCTCATCTGGCATAGAAAATAAGAAACAGAGGACAAGACCACAAACCTATTTCTTTTGACAATATGATCTCTATGGTTAAGAGACCTGACTACCTCCACAATAAAGAACTGTCTCTTATCATATGTTGTCCACAAAAGAATAAACTTCCCAAGTCAAATGTAACTGAAAAGAGTTGGACAAAAGAAACTAGTCCAGAACTAACTCAGTCTTTTTGAAGATATACCAGTTCCTCTTACAGAGACAATTGTAAAAGATTCCTCGTAACCAGATGATTAGAAAATCAAAGGCACATAAAGAAAGTCTATTCGTGATCATTATTCTCTCAAAAGCACTTCTCATTATAGTTCTCTAGGAAGTAGATTCCCAGGGTGTTCATGTTGAGAGATGTCATCAAAGGCATTCTAATGCCAAGGGCATTAGAAAAAGGATAAAGTGATACCTTTGTCCAAACTGTCACTTCCAAAACACAAAAAGAGTTTCCTATCCTCTATGTGGCAGATATTATGTGAAGCAGAGCTATTTTTTAGGTTGGAAGAGGAATAAAAGTGTAATTATAGGAATGAAAACCCAACAGTAACTCACTATGTGAAATGGCCATAGTTGAAAATATTGGGAGCAAATTTATTTCAACTAAGCTATAGCTTATTGCTTTAGCTTTAAAATAAACCTACTCAACCTGACAGATCTATCAAAAGCTGTCACTTACAATTTAAAGCTTCCCAAGTGTTTGCGTCTTGTCAGAGGCATACAGTAAGCCAAGAATGTATATCCTGCTATTATGTGTTTGATGGAGGACTTTGGCAGTGCCAGCCACCATGTTAAATACTTAATGCCAGGCAAATTTATTTACTGAATCATCTCTTTCCCTCGTGTACTTTTTCTTTTATGGTTATTCTGGAGCTTCAAGGGTTTTTTGATGACCATAGTGCTCCTTATACACCTGGGATAATTCATTGTTAATGGTGACATTTCAAAGTCTAGGGTGAAAGCTATTTATGAAGCAAAACATTATATTAGTCCTTAAGGAACTTCACAGCTTGAAAAAGGAAGTTCCCATAGATGGAAGGTTTGTTATGTTTCCTCTTCTTGTCCTACATCAAAAATGCTATTTATTTTTTTGCAGAAGCTGCTGCCAGATTGAATATAAATTGCCCTGATATAAACTTATTGTATGAGCCTAGGTAAGTGACTTTACCTCTCACCCAAGCATATGTTGATAAGGCTTTAACAACTTACTTTCTGGGGATAAAAGAAAAGTATGTGGGATATATATTTAAGCTTAATCAGCATTATTAAAATTTTCACCATTATTTCCTTAAATCTAGACAATAAATTAAATCCTATGTCAATTTTGAAAGTGTAAAATCTTACATTGAAAATTAACAATAGGTTGTCATGAGATAGAAGCTGACTTCAAGATAAGTTTCAGTGCTCTCTAATACTCTCCCAGACCATTTGTTGCAGCAAATGTATTGATATGCATGTGTAGAGGGAATTTCTTCACTGAATATTTAATACACCAAAGAAATTATAGATTTAATCTCATTTCATAAAAGAGAAATTGGATTGGTTCTGTGTAATTCTGGAGGGAAGAATTAGTTGTTGTCCTTCATTTTCAAAGAGGACCAAAATGGCATCACTATATTAGAGTCAAATTACAGCATTCCTGACTGTGGCTCATCAGACTAAGATGAGCTCAAAATGCTCTGTGACAGGTCAGACACAAATAATCCCTATGAACATTTAGATGGCTTCTCTAACTTTGTACATCTCATATTTCTTTGGAGATAATTCAATTCTATTTTGCTTATACAGTACAGCATATTATCTGATGAGTGCAGACCATGCTAAATAAATTTATGTTTCTCCCATGTCATACAATCAGTTATAAAATTCTTAAGAGAGACATTGAGAGTGTCCTTATATTGCTTTTTCTGACTACTTTGTGAGCATTTGCCCTGTGTGAGTTCTCCATAAAATAGAAATAAATGAAAAGTTGTAAGGAGGAATATTTCAGAGAGAAAGTTCTTTCTAAAATTAAAGCTGTACAAAAATGACACATGCTGATTTGTATGATAGCAGTGTTTCCTCTTATTTGAAATATTCAAGCAAAGACTCAATAGTCAGAGATTTTATGATAAATTATCACTATGGGCAGTCATATATATAGTCTTCTGATATTCTTTAATGTATTGCACATAGGTTGCATGGTGGATAGAGCATTAGACAAAGCATTGCTCTTTTAATCAGAAAGATTACATTCAAATCCAGCTTCAAATACTCGTTATGTCATCTTGAGTAAAACACAATATCTTTCAGTTTCAGCTCATATCGGTAGCATAGATTGTAAAGATAAAATGAAATAATACTAATAAAGTACTGTGTAAACTTTAAGCATGTTGTAAATTCTAAGAAGAAGATAGTCATTTTATTTACCTGAAAACCATGATCAAAAAAGAGCTTAGACATCATCTTTCAAGAAATTATCAAGGAAAACTGTTGGAAAATTTTAGAACCAGAGGGAAAAATAGAAATTGAAAGAATCTACCAATCATCTGTTGAAAGAGAACCCAAAATAAAAACTCCTAGGAATATTATAGCCATATTTTAGAACTCTCAGGTCAAGGAAAAAATATTATAAACGTTCAAAAAGAAAAAAATGCAAGTACAACACAGCCATATGACTGTGGGGATAACATATAACTACAGGATAACACAAGATTTAGCAGCTTCTACATTAAAGAACTGGAGGGCTTGGAATATGGTATTTTAGAGAACAATGGAGCTAGGATTGCAACCAATTATCTACCCAGTACAACTGAGTATAATCCTTTAGAGGAAAAGATCATTCAATAAAACAGAGGATTTTCAAGCATTCATGATGATAAGACCAGCACTGAATGGAAAATTTGATTTTCAAATACAGGACTCTAGAGAAGCATGAGGAAGCAATCAACAAAGTGATGTCATAAGGGACTTAATAAGTTTTTATCTGTTTACATTCCTACATGGGAGAATGATACTTATAAGTCATAGAATGTTATTATTATGTCAGTAAGAATACATAAAGAGAGGGCACAGGTATGAGTTGAATATGAAAAAATAATATTTTTAAAGGATGAAACTAAGGTGTGAGAGAGGATTGTTCTAGGAGAAAAGGAAAGGGAGAAGTGTAATGGTGCAAATTAGATGTCATAAAAAGAGACAAAAAAAAGTTTTACAGTGAAGGGGAAGAAAGGGAGGAGAAGGGGAGTGAATGAACCTTACTCTCATCAGAATTGGCTCAAATAGGAAATAACATACATCCTCAATAGGGATATATAATTGTATTGTAAAAAATTTCTAAGCACATTTCTCTGTGGAATATTATTGTTTTCTAGGAAATGATGAGCAGAATTTTCTTGAGGAAAAAAAATTTGGAAAGTACTCCATGAAAAAAGTGAGATATACTGTATACAAAGTAAAAACAATGTTCTGGGATGAGCAGCTGTAAATGACTTTGTTATTCTCAGTAGTACAATCATCCACATCTACTCTGAAGGATTTATGATGAAAAATTCTATCCATACCCAGATAAGGAACTGATCAAGGCTGAATATAGAAGGAAGCATTCTCTGTTAATTTTTCTATTTTTCTCTTTATTTTGAACTTAATTTTTCTTGAGCGTTTTTGTTTTCATTAGGGTGGGAGATCTGTTTTCTTTCTTTGACTTTTATAAAAATGTTTTGCATAACTTTATATATGATTTCTTAATTGTGGATGATAAAGAAGAGAACTTAAAACTCAAAAATCTTAAAAAACAAATGTAAAAAATTGTTTTAAATGTAACTGAGGAAAAATATTGAATAATTTTAAACAATGAATGTAAACAGTTAAACTTTATCAAATTCCTAGGTAAATTATTATTGGTTATAATCTGAGATATTTTGCTTTCTAGAATGTCATATCCCAAATATGATCATTTTTCCATCTCAATAATATTTTATTTCCAATTATCAGTAAAGATAATATTCAACATTCATTTTTGTGAAACTTCATATTCCAAATTTTTCTCCCTCTCTCCTTTAAGCAAGAAATTTTATATAGATTAAATATGTGTAATTCTTTTCAACATCAGATCAAAAGAAAAAAGTAATGAGAAAAAAAAAAGGTGAAAATACTATGCTTTGATCCATATTCAGTCTCTGTAGTTCTCTCTTTGAATGAGGAAGTATTTTCTATTACAAGTCTATTGGAATTATCTTGAATTACTTCATTGTTTAAAACAGCCAAATTCAACACAGTTGATGATCACATAATCTTGTTCTTGCTATGTTCAATGTTCTCTTGGTTCTGCTCACTTCACTCAGCCTCAGTTCATATAAATCTTTCCAGGCTTTTTTGAAATCAGCCTGTTCATAATTTCTAATTGAATAATGATATTCTATTACATTCTTATGCCATATCTTATTCAACCATTCCCCAACTGATGGACATCTTTTAATTTTTGGTTCCTTGTCACTACAAAAAGGGCTGATACAAACATTTTTTACACATGTGGGACCTTTTCCCTCTTTTATAATCTCTTTGGGATACATACCCAGTAGAGACACTGCTGGATAAAAGGATATGCACAGTTTCATAGTTCGTTGGTCAGAGTTCCAAATTACTCCTCAGAATGGTTGGATCATTTCACAACTCTGCCAAAAATGTGTTAGTGTCCTAGTGTCCCAGTTTTTCCACATCCCTTCCAATATTTATCATTATCTTTTGCTGTCATCTTAGTGAATCTGAGAGGTATGAAGGGGTACATCAGAGTTGTCTTAATTTGCATTTCTCTAATCAATACTGATTTAGAACATTTTTCTTATTTCTTCATATGGCATTAATTTCTTTGTCTGAAAATTATTTGTTCATATCCTTTGACCATTTATCAATTGGGAAATTGATTTTATTCTTATAAATTTGAGTCAGTTCCTTATATATAACCTTCTGATCTTTTAAAGGGGAAGCCTTTAAATCTTGACTGTGGTTTCCCAGTATTTTCATAGGTTTTTGAGCTTGGATTTTTTTTTGTTTGGTTTGGCTTGGTTTGGTGCTTGAAGTATTTTATCTTTGATCTGGAAACTCTAAAATTTGACTACAATATTCTTGGGAGTTTTCCTTTTGGAATCTTTTTCAGGTGGTAATCAATGGGTCCTTTGCATTTCTATTTTACCCTCTGGTTCTCAAATAACAGGACAGTTTTTGTAAATAATTTCTAGAAATGTGATGTCTAGGTTTCTTTGGTCATTGCTACAGGTTATATCTACAAAATAAATGAATAGATAAACAAAAAACTAATAAATGTTTACTTAGCAAAAAGATTACAGCAATATATTACATCATGCCAGGTTGGACTTTTGTAGGGAACTAAGAACTGGTTCGATATTGAGATAACTAAAAACATAATTCACCTTTTAAAAAAGAATTACAACAGCCATATAGTTAAAAGCATAGATACAAAAAAAGGTTTTTTTTTATAAGATGCACTATCCAGTCCTGTTACATATATATGTGTGTGTGTGTATATATACACACACACACATATATACCCACACTCTATAAAGCATAGGAATAAACAGATTATACCCAAATGTGATAAGTAGTATTTCTCTAAAATAAAACAGCATTATCAATAATGGGAAGAAACTAGAAGTTTTTCCATTAAGATCCTATGTTAAGCAAAAATATCTATTATCACCATTATGATTCAATATAGTGCTGAAATTATAGTTGTTGCAATAAGATAAGAAAAAAAAATTCAGGGGATAAGCATAGGTGTAGAGGAAACAAGAGTATCACTTTTTGTCAATTATATCATAATTTACTTAGAGAAACCTAAAAAAGAAACTAATTCAAATAATAACTTCAGCAAAAATGCAAAAATATAAAATAAAGCTACCAAAAATCATCAGCATTTCTGTATATTACTAAATACAAAATCCAGTAGGAAAAAATTCCAGCAGGAAAAGGTAAAAAAAAATTCCATTTAAAAGAACTATAGAAAATGTGAAATACTTTAGGCTCTACATGTTAAAACATGCAAAATTTATATGAATTTAATCAAAAATATGCTTTACAAAAATAAACTTAGATGTCACTTACTGGAAAATGTTTGTTCCTTATATGTAAGACCCAGAAAATATAATAAAATAATAATATCTAAATTAACTTACATATTTAGTGTCATGCTTATCAAATTTCCAAAGTGTTATTTTGTAAGCCTACAAAAACAGCAAAATTATTCTTGGAAAAAAAGATCAAGATTCTCAAGAGAAATAATTTTCTTTTAAAAATTGAAGAGGAAAAAGTTCAATCATTTTGAGGTTCAAATTATACTGTGAATGATTTGGCACTGCTTAAAAAAAAAGAGACTGATCAGTGGAATAAAAAAAACATAAAGCGCAAAAAAATGAGCTCGTCTAGTGTTTGATAAACTCAAATATGCTAGCAATGAGAGTGAAAACACATCATTCAAGAAAAATTATTGAAAAGCTTGAAAAGATTTTTTCAGAAACTGAGTATAAAGCAAAATCCCATAGCTCATGCAGTGAGAAGTACCAAATTCACAAATGGTGTAGACATAAACACTGATTCCATAAGCAAAATAGAGAAGCATGGAAAAGTTCCTTTTCAGAATTATGAAGGTCACAAAGAGTGAAATGGACAATTCTGATTATGTAAAACTAAAAAATTTTTGCACAGAGAAAAATGCAGAAAAAAATTAAGAGAAATAGATCACCTAATTATTTTGGAGAATAATCTGAAACTATGCCCAAAAGGCTATAAAACTGTTCATACCATTTCATCCAGCCATCCTATATCCTATATTCCTATGAAGGAAATCATAAAGGAGGGAAAGGACTCACACATGCAAAAAAGGTTTGTAACAGCTCTTTTTGTGCTGGCTAAGAATTGGAAAATGAGTAACTGTCCACAAATCTGGAAATAGTTGACCAAGTTATGATAATTAAGGTAATGGAATATTATTGTGTTTTTTTTAATGATAGAATAAGCTGACTTTAGAAAGGCCTGAAAAGATTTACATGAATTGATGCCGAGAGAAACAAGCAGAATTAGGAATACATTGTACACAATAACAGCAGGAATGTTCAATGATCAACTAGGAAAGACTTGGTTCTTCTCAGTGGTTCAGTAATCTAAAGCAATCTCAATAGACTTTGGGCAGAAAGTGTCATCTTCATGCAGAAAAAGAACTAAGGTGACTGAGTGTAAATCAACACATGTTATGTTTACTTCTTTTTTTTTCTTGTTTTTTATCTCTTATTTTTTTTCCATTTTGCTCTAGTTTTTCTCTTCAAACATGACTCAAAATGCATATGTTAAAAATAAATGAATGAATGAATATTTTTTTAAAAGAGAAGTAGATCAATGTGAAAAAATTGTAGCAGGTTTCTCTGATAAAGGTTTTGTTTCTAAGATACATAGAAAACAAAGCCAACATTATAAAAATAAGAGTCTTTTGCTAATTAATACATAGTCAAAAGTTATGAATGGGAAGTTTCACTTCAAAACCATTATATTGACAGAATTGACCCCCCCAAAAAAGGAAAATCATAAGCTGGAAAGTCTGTGGATAGCAGACTACATTAATGTACGGTTGGTAGATCTGTAAACTGGTTTAACCATTCTGGAAAGTAATTTGCAACTGTGACCAAAAAGTTTATTAAGCCATATCTAATCTTTGGCCCAATGATACAACTATTAACTCTATATACAGAGAACAACAAAAGAGGAAAGAATTTTTGTATATACAATGTTTATAATGTCTCTTTAGTGATGGTAAAAATAATTAGAAACTGACTGGGGTGCCCATCAACTGTAGAAGTCATGGTATATGACTGTGTTGTGATACTATTTCACTGTAAGAAATGATGAAGGGGATGATTTAAGAGAAAGCTGAAAAGAAAAAAGTATGAACTGATGGGGAGGGAAGTAACAATTTACATAATAATAACAATCTTATAAAGAGAAAATATTTTGTAAAGTTTAGGATCACTGATGAGTTCAATGACTATTCACTATTTCAGATATCTCATCATAAAACACACTATCCACCTCCTGATAGAGTGGTAATGGATTCAGAATACACATTAAAATGTATTTTTTTAGAACATGGTCAGTGGGAGAATTTGTTTTGGTTGTATAAACACGCACACATTTATTTGTAACAAGACATTTGTTATTTTTGATTTCTCCAAAAGGAGTGGGAAAAGACTGATTTTCATTTAAAATAATTTTATAGATATTTCATAAATGTTGCTGCAACTTGGAGGAAATTACAGAAGACAGGAGATGGAAATAAGAAGGGAGAGAATTTCAGACATGGGATACAGAACGCGTAGTAGGGAGATGGAGCATTTTATATAACGATAAAGGAAATGAGGTGTAAGAAGACTAGAGATATTAGAAGATGCTAAGTTATGAAGGATTTTAAAAGGTACATAAAGAATTTTATATTTGATCTTGGAGGTAGTAGTGAGCCACTTGAGTTTATTATATAAGACTGATATGGTCTAATTTGCACATTAGAAAGATCACTTGGGCAACTGAGTGGAGGATGGACTGAAGTGGAAAGAGATTACAGGCATAAAAACCAATTTATTGCAGAAGTCTAGGCATGAGGTAATGAGAGACTACATGAAGGTGATGGCAATGTCACAGGAGAAAAGGGGGAGGATATAGAAGAGGAAGATGGAACAGACAAGACTTGACAACTTGATTGCATTTACGAGTAGAGGAGAGATGAGAGAGAAATTAGACTGGAAAGGTTCTGAGAAGAAAGTGAAAGATCTGAAAGAAGAGTTGAATATTACTTGGAACCAAAAAGGTGATTAAGTAATGATTCTATACAGTAAAAAGTTGGACAATTGAGTTATATGAATTGGAAGACTTTACCAGGCTTCACTTTGGGGCAAGTTGGTTTTCTGAAAAGAATATTGGATTCAGAACATGAACATTCAACTTCCTGACTTCCCCCTTACTATCTGTTTAATGTTGTCCAAGCAGCTGAATCGCTTCCATATGAATTATCTTAGGAAGGTTTTGAAGGTCACCTAACAAGATAAGATCAAACACTGAGGTCTTTTCTTGGACTAAACTGCCAAGCAGTCAGTCTCTACTGAAGGGAACATGAGTTCATTGGGCATACATAAGTTTGCCAAAAAGATAACTTCAGGGAAAACTCATACAGGATAAGTGCTATGTGGTGATCAGGGAAAAAAATGACACAAAGACACTCTCAAGGTCTCTTTTAAGAACTTTAGAATTAATTGCATGTCATGAGAAGCCCTGGCTCAGGATTATCTAGCGTTGGATGGCCCCATCAAGGAAGAAGCTGTGCTCCATGAGCAGAGCAAAGTTGAAATAACTCAGAAAAGTGCAAGATGTGAAAGTTAGAGACTCCAAATATTCACAGGAACTATTTGTGTCCGACCTGTGGTAGAACGTCCCAAGCTCATGTTGGTCTGAGCAGCCACAGTCGGACAAACTGCAACTCTACTCTAACATAATAATGTCATTTTGTTCTCTTTGAGAATAAGGGACAACAACCATCCAGGCAGCTTGGTACAACTGAAAAAATACCAACTGCAATCAGAGGAGTTAGGTTTTAATCCTAGTTCTGACACCATCTATGCTAGTTTGGGCAAATCAGTTAGCACCCTGGGGCTTCAGTGCCCTCATTTGTGAAATGAGAGTTTTGTACCAGGCAGCATCCAATAGACTGTGATGCTATATGCATAGAACTATGATCTATGTGAAGGTATCTAAGGACAAAAAAGGGGGAGTAACATGTGTCAACATACAAGTAGCAAATAGCCAGGCTAGTAAGTACCCCAGGCATCTGACTCCAAATGTAGGTCTCCTTTTGCTCCCTGAATAGTGAGCTCAATATGCTGTACAGCCCCTTCCACGATATTTAAAGAGGATACCCTTATGCTCTTTTTCTTATCATTCTTCTATTCTAATTAGGGTTAAGAGATGAATATTTATCAGCAAAAACTTAAATATACAAGATAGACATTTACTAAATACCCTAATATTATACTTAGTTCTTTACTTAAAACTAACCTGGATTCCAGAATATATAGAATACACCGACTCCCTTAAATCTCTGTGTGCATGAATATGAGTGTGCATGTGTGTAGTGTCACTTTAATCAGCATTACTATTGTTAGTCTCAACAAATAAATGTCCATTAAGAGCAGACAATATACTAGAGAATGGTATTTTAAATGTTTTTTTTTTTTTCTTGATGGAAGGAAGGAAAATATCAGATTATCCTTATTGAGGAGGGGAAGAAATAAAACAAAATGTTTTTCTTTTAAGTTGTGTTGAAGTTGTTGGTGTTTTTTCAAATCTATATGCAAATTTCTTACTTGATTAACTTTTTTGGATTCATAGGACTGCAGTTGGAATGGGAGCCAAGCTGCAAAATAGAAGGCCAGAACTGCACAAAACAAACAATGAGCAAGCCAAACAAACTCTGTTCTGCATCCCCACAGAGGCATTATTAGGCACTGGAGAGCAGCCTCCTGAATTTTCATGTTCATCCATATGAAGGGAAGCCTCTCTGTGCCTCAGTAGAGACCCAGTGCTATTGTCACCAGAGCACAGTTTGCTCTAGGTTTGCTGCCAGAATGCAAATGATGATATTTGTTGCCATTATATGTGAATAGAAGATAAAGCTTGCACTTTTCTTACAATGTGCTAAATGCTGCAGGGTGGTCTGGCAGGTTCTGAGATTTAGGAATGAGGTTCTCAAAATCTTCACTTATGTTGCTTCTCAGTTAATTCAATTCAATTCAAAATAAGTAAATTAGTCACATTCTATATGGAAGACTGGATTGGATTATGAGGCAAACTCCAGTGAGAAGTAAGCTATTTCCACAGACTGGAAGGTCAATCTTATGGTCTGATAATGATGGCATTTAATAATTAGGTAGAACCTGCTCCATCAATCAGTTATTCAGTCAACAATCATTTTAAAGCACCTAATATGTGCCAGGCACTTTGCTAAGCATCAGGTATACCCAAAAAAAGAGGAAATTTTATATTTTCTAAGAGATCACAGTCCAGTGGGGGAGTCAGCATGCAAACAATTATATACAAACAAGTTAAACTGTGTGTAATCTCAGAAGGATGACACTAAAATTAGGAAAGACTGGGAAATGCTTCTTGCAGATATCAGTTAATTGGATGGTGGTGAGAAGGTCAGAAAATAATGAAGAAGAGGAAGAGGAGGAGGAGGAGAGGCTACATATTTCCATTAATTTAGTATTCTAAGGTTTACAAATGGCTTTATTTCTAACAGCTTGGTGAAGTAGGGAGTGAAATTATCACCCACATTTTATACATAAGAAAACAGACTGAGACTCACAGAAATTGTGACATATGGATTGTCAGTCATTCAGTCAATCAATGAGCCTTTTTTTTTTTTTTTTTTTTTTTTGCTGAGGTAATTGGGGTTAATTGACTTGCCCAGGGTCACACACTAGGAAGAATTGTGTCTGAGGCTGGATTTGAACTCAGGTTCTCCTGACTTCAGGGCCAACACTCAATGAAATTTTATTAATTATTAATAAATTAAGTTTATTAAGTGTTATTAAGTGTTCAATATGTAACTGTGGCTGTGTTGAACCTTGAAATAAAAAAGAAAGGCAAAATCATTGTCCATGTCCTAAAGGAGCAAACACTCTAATGGAAAGAACAAATAAATGACTATGAGAGAAAAAGAGAGAGTGTGTATGTCTAGGAGGAAAAAAAGGAGGAGGAGAAGAGAAGGGAGGAGAAGGAAAAGGGAAGAAAGGAGAAGGAAGAGGAAATGAGGGGAGAGGAGAGAAGAGGACAGAACAGGAGATGAGAGGCCTGGAGAGAATGCGAGACATAATCTTGGAAGGAAGCCTCATGAGTAGCCAGTGTCCGGTTCAATTGCATTTCTACTGTTTAAAAAAATCATACTCCATATGTCTCTTGAATAGCCATCCCTTGACTCATTAATGTTGTTTTTTGCTTCTTTTGAAGGGAAAGGGTCTGGACCTGTTACTTATTATTGAAGAAACTTCCTCTACCAATGCAGGTCAGCACCAACTCTGCAATTTTTGACCTTAGAGTATTTCTCAGAAAAAAGAAGTTTAACTAACTTGCTCAGTTTCATCAAACCAGTAAGTGTTGGAGACAGGAGTAGAGACTGGAAATCCTGCTTTCTGTTCATTATTTCAGGCTGTTCTCCCCCTCTTTTAAAATTGTTTTGTTTCCTTAATGCTTTTATTTTTATAAAGAATGTCATTTTTGTAATTCTTTATTGTGAGAATTTCATTTTTTGGGGGCTTATTTCTACCTCTCACAGATACCCACCTTACCTTCTCATTAGGTCAATCTCTGCTTCTCAGACAGAATAGGCTCACTGTCAACCTCCATACCATGGTATGGTATACGTAATAATTACTTGTTGAATATGTTGATTAAGTAAAGTGCCACAGTGATGGTAAACTGGGGACAGTGGCCTGTTATACCTAAAAATCATTATACCCACAAACCTAGAAAGAAATCATGCGCCTGTTATATGTTGACATAGTAAGGCAAACCCCACTCATTCTGTGTTGATTGTGGGTCTGCTTTGGGGGTCTCTTCAAACTCCAAAATTCTCTGATTTGCTCAATGTTACATGCCTAATAAGTAGACAAAATTCTCATTCTAAGAATAATACTTCTAATATTCCATAATTTTAGTGGTTCTTTAGAGGTGTATCAGAATTCTTGAATAACAGTACTGTAATCAGCAAATCCTAAAATCTAAAAAATCTATTACAAGGAATAAAAAGTCTTACTAATGGCCTACTCTAAAAGAATGGGCTTTTATTGAGTTCTTTTTTTCTTCTTTTTCTCATTTAGGATCATATTGACTACAGAACAATTTAGTTGCCTGCATAAACCCATATAAGCTCCTCAATTATTCCAAATGTACTTTCTTTTTCTTATCAGTCAGATGCAGCTGAACAAATAAGATAAGAAAGCCCAAGGGAGTTGGCTACCACCCCAAATCTAATAACAGCTATAAGATTATATCCATCTAAATGTGCTGAAGAGTTAGTAGGTTTTTGTTGTTATTGTTGTTTTTCTTTCCCAAATTATCCATTTAACCAGATGACAATGGAGTGATAGACTATATAGACATTTTGAAATAAAATGGGTTATTTGGGTATGGGGAGGGTTGCCATCACATTCAATTCATCTAAACAAAAATTTATTGAACTATAAATATGTAGAACTTTATGCTAGGAATTAAAACAAATTAAATTACAGAATTATAATATAGAAATTATAATTATAGAATTATATATATATAGAATAATTATATAATTATATAATTCTAAATAATAGAATTATATATTGACAAGAATTATACTTGTCAAAAGTAGAAAGGAAACTTGAGGTCATCTAGATCAGAGCTTCTTAAACTTTTTTTTCAATTTTGACTTCTTTTCACCCAAAAATATTGATTCAATTCCAGGTATAGAGATATATAAAATAAGTAAACAAGTCAAACATTTGCTGATAATAAATCATAAAGAAATTTGTTTTAAAACAATTGTTTGCCATACATATAATTCTACCATTTATTAAAGACAAAAGCACATTTGCATACTAATGAGATGGATGCACTTTTTATTTTTATATAAAGAATTAAATATTGGCAGGATATTTGATGTCAAATTTTTCATGACCCCCATATTCAATTATGGGATCCTATTATGGGGTAACAATGCAGTCTAAGAAGTTTTGAACTTGATCACTCAAAGCCATATCTAGAAGGGTACAACTAAAGCTTTGCCACCATGAAAACAAAACAATGTCAAAAGGCATTGAGGATTGATGGGAAAGAGGAAAACTGATATTGGTCCTTGTCTAAAAGTGCAATAATGGGAGACTACCAATATCTCTGGATGAACTGGCAACATCTCATATCACTAATAACTTACTCCTAAAAATGGACCTCCATGGACCACGGAGGGGACAGATGAGTAAAGAACAATGTTGGGTGTCCCTCAATCTCTATGCTTTTAATCCCCAAATCATCCCTAATAAGAAATCTCTTCAGGAGGCCCAGGCAAGGGCCACCTGCCATCTTTCTGAATCCATCTTGTGAAGGAAGAATATATCACCTCACCAGGAAGACGATTTAACTCTCAGAGAGCTATAGTTAGGAATATGTCATTTATATTAAACCAAAATCTTTTCCTTCTAGCTTCCACCACTACTCCTGATTCTGTCTTCTAACTTAAAGTCAAAGTCTAAACCTTCTTTCATATGACATCCCTCAAAACACTTGAAAGTTGCCACCATGGTCTTCCTATACACCTTGCCCTAAGCTTCCTTTCACCATTTTTTCACTTTAAAAATATGTACTTTCCTGATATCTCAACATCCTGGTTCCTGTTCTCTAGACAAACTCTAATCTACCAATGTAGCCTCTTCTAATAGTCTTCCTGCTTGTTAATTAATTTTTTTTTTTTTTTTACTGAATATGTATGTTGAGGTGTTTGAACATTTATCTGATCATAGATCACCATTGATTCAGGAATTTCCTTGTTTCATTTGCTTCTTCTAGTACATCCCCTGATTTCAAAGGTGAGGAACTTAAGACCCATGAAAATTAAAGGTTTCTTTCAAGGTGACAATGCTAGTAAATAATAGAATACGTATTTGAACCCAGGCCTTCTGACTTAGGATCTAAATAATTTTTCTCCACACTAATCTTCCTCTACTAGTGCTGACCAAGTAGAAACCTAATAAACACCAAAACAGCACCTAAGAATTCTACACCATCACAAAATAAGAAACCAAAAAAAAAAAAAAAATCCCAGAGGAAAATAAAACTCCATGGATAAACTTAATTTGCATTTAACCACTGAGGAAAATAATTTAAAATCACTGTAAATTTATGATAAATTTCTGCCAAATATGTCATTACTAGACTTTTCAATGCCTCTAGCCTTGTAATCCCTTTCATATATATGACAATAACAGATTGTAGATAATTAAGTATTAAATCACCTGATCAGAAAAAAATTTGGTGAATTCATCCCATTACCAGGGGACAACCAATAAAAACACATCCAAATAAAATTTTAAAATACTTTGAGAATCAGACTGAAGCAAAAATAGTCGTATTTCTGGTATGCTCTGAATTTTGGCTTCCCAATCTAATCAAGGAGCAGCAAGAGGTGGGAGAAAAAGAGTTGGTTAAAGAGGACTTGGGTTCAAGGTCAAATTCTGACATATACCAGAAGTCCAAGCATAGGCAAGGCACTTAATTAGTGCCTTTAGGGTAGGTGATACTGTAAACCTTTAAAGTAAGGAAGATATATTTGATAAATGACGTTCCCAACTGAGAATACTTTGCGCCCATTAAACCTTGAATTCCAACAGGAACAACTTTCATCCCTTCTTGCCTTAGTCTCTAGAGTCTTGGCACTCCACAGACATGATTGTAAAAAGTCAGTCTGACTTTGCAATGGATGACTTTCTCCTTGAACCTGAATTCAGACCCACATAGTGAACACGCTTCTTACTTTACAGAAGTTTACTTAATTACTACCATGTGTTGGATCTGCCTCAGGCTGGATGAGACAAGACTATTCTTTTTCTCATTCTTTTTCCCCTCTATCTTCTTTGCTCTTTCTGGAGAGTTAAACAAAAGCCTTGTCTACATTTCCAGTACCCAAAGTTTTGCTTTAAAAAACAAGTGGTATAGTTAATAGAATATTGAGTCTAGAATAAGGAAAACCACAGCTAAGATTTTGCCTCAGATATTCACTAGCCATATGAACCTAGTCAAGTCATTTAAACTTTCCTAGTCTCAATTCCCACATCTATAAAATGGAGATAAATGGCCCCTACTTATCAAAGTTGTAGTGAAGATGAAGATAAAATAATATTTTAATGATTTACATAACAATGGTATATTTATTTATAATTTCTATTATTAATAATAATTCAACAAAGTCATGAATAGATGTTTCCGCTGCATCTAATTGTTAGACAAGGCACTTATTAGTTTCAGTCCTCTTTCTTCTGATAAATGATAATAAAAGAAAGTGTTATATATTATATCCCCTGTTATAAAATGGAAGATATGTAAAATCTAAACAAATGAATGAAAATTTTATTATCACTTACTTATGATCCTAATGGCTATAATGATGGCAGATAACAGAAGAGTTTGGCTCAATATGAGGGAAAACTTTCTAGTCAATAATGCTGGATAGATGGAAAAGCCTGGTAAAGAGTAGTGAGCTACCCATCACTGGAGATTTTTTAAGAGATCTATCAGGGATTCAATAGAAAATATTTTTACTGATGTTTGTTACTTTGGACAGTTCTCTAGACAATCATTATAATGAGAAAATTTGAATTTGCCTGGAAGGAGAGAAGGCAGAGTCTGGATTAAGAGCTCAATAAACAAAAACCAGGCTGGGCTTGTATTATAGTTTCTTTAGAAGTAAAAAACCCAAAGGTCCTAAATGAATGGGAAAAAAACAACAATAAAATTGTGGCAGCAAATTCAGGGATGTTAGGACTAGATGGGAAGGCAAAATAAAGGACATACTGAAAGAGTTAACTAGCCTACATCAGGTTTTTCCTGGTGACTGCTTGATTCCTTGATATACCCATTCTGAACTAACAAATTATTCCATTAATGGAGTAAGTCCTTCATGCTCCCAATTAACTCAGATACACTTATTTTTGTCTCCCTCACCTCCATTCAGAAGGTTCAGATTCCTATACTGGGCAAAAATTTGTATTAGATGACTTTGAGACACCTTCCAATATTAAAAAGCTATCTATAAACATAGAAACATGTCATTAACTCCTAAAAAGGTCCCATACAAAGTGTCATACAAAGCAAATAGCTGCACACCAGTTCTCCCTCCCTATGAAACTTTCCTTATAAATGTATAATCATTACAAAGATTATAACCAGCTAGAAGCTAATCTAGATAACACAAAAGTGATGTTGGTTATAGCTTTAATTAAATTTGGTTGGAGCATTTAATCTGGCCACTTATCTTCTTTGGAGCTGGCTATAAGGTCAGAAACTTTATCTGGCCATAAAAATTGAATAGATTTTGATGCTTGTATATAAGAAAACACTAATACTTTTTTCCTTATCTTTGTAGAAATTGACTCTTCTATATGAGCATCCAAAGAGTTACCCGTAAACTAACTCATGTCTCTTTTTCAGCTTCTAGTAGAGTAATTTCAGGTTTCTAGCATGATTTCAGATACTCAAAATATTTAAATTTAGCACTGAAACATTGGCTAGTCTTTTTATTATTATCTTTAGTGAAAACATCAAGTCTGTCAAATTTCTTTGGTAATGATATTAAATTCTTATTATTGTATCATATAATCATGGATTATAGCCAGAAGAATACCATGGAGGCCATCTAATCCAAACATCTCATTTTACAGATAAGGAATGAGACCACAAGGGGTTAATTGTTTTGCCTGGGGTCATTGAGTTTAAAAAAATCTGAGCAGTATTTGACCCAGGTCTTTCTAACTTCAAGTGCAGCTCTCTATCTAGTGATTTATGTTGATAAAGAACAAAAGCTTTTTTTTTCCATTACCATCATCATTTATCACCACCACCCCTTTCAGGACATTCTTTATGAAACACAAATTGCAGTTCCATAATATCTGCTTCCTCTAGTTGAAAAAAAGCCACTCCTGTCCTCTTCTCCTCTCTTCCTCTCAATATCCCACACATACTTTAGGACTGAGCCTTACACATATTGGTCACATCATAATTATAGTTCAAAAAGAAAAAAACACCTCCTAAAATATATAAGTGCAACAGATAAATACCCTGACTTGGCAGGCATTCATATTTTACAAATTTATGGTATCTATGGTCAAATTTTGTTTACTCCCTGAACTAAAGATCAACATGTAGTCAGATCTTCCAGAAAGCTCTTAGATGGCCCTACAAGGCATTTTAAAGGTTCTTAAATCCAACCCAATTCATTTGACAGATGAGGAAACTAAAGTTGAGTAAGGTTAAGTGAAGACCCAGGGCCACAGAGCCAATAAGTATTGAAAATCTAGACTGTAAAATGGAATTCAATGATGAAATCTATGGTAGATTCAGAGAAATTCTATAAAACTGGCCTCCTAAATTTCCACAATGCCAGGATTAAAATGTTTCCAGGAAAAAGCATCTTCTGCTGCATCATACTTTCAGAGAAAGATTTGAAGTCAGATTTGGGAGACTTATGTTCTGCCTCACTAAATACAGGTAAACTCTTTGGGGAAGATTCCTGAGAAAATGGAGATAGAAATAGCATGTATTTGAGGAAGCATGAAAAAGCAGCAAGCTGCCTTAGGGGCAGGAGAACTCAAGCAGATGAGACCACTGACTGAAATGTCAAAGAACCAAAGTGCACAGGAAGGATATTGATTGTCAGTGATGCTCAAAGCACTGGCTTGTTCATCTTTGTATTTGTTTCTCTTTTCTAGTATCTAGCATAGTGCCCTACACATAAAAAAGACTTAATATCTATTTCTAAACCAAATTCAATTTGTATTCTTTTACTGCTCAGAACATTATTGGCTAGGAGTCCTTAATAAGGTTCTTTGAATACATTAACGAATAAGTGAATGAAGTAGTTGCGCTTCCTTAATGCTGTGGGCCTTGATTGGAATTCTTTCGTGGTCCCCACCTGACCACTTGTCAGCTCATCAGAGTTAAATAAAGAAGAAAAAAACACTGAAAATTCATGCCATGTATATGAAAGGTTGCCAGACACCCAAACAAGAGGGAAAGCAGTCTCAAAAATCTAGCAAAGCACAATGCCTTCAATTAAATTCTATTTCTCCATGTATAATATATATATGTTCACATATTTTTATTTATATATATTCATATCTCTATATATTTGTATATGTATATATTAGATATATAGCATTCTTGTAGTTTCCCACAGAGGGAACTTTTTCCATCAACTCTGAGGGAATTCATCCTCTCTTCAGAGGCTATTTAGGAGCTCCCATCCTCCAACAAAATGTTTCTTTTTTCCCCCTTTGATAGTTTCTGGGTGTTTTAATCTAGCATTGGAGAATTTCAGGACTGTATACTTTGAAGTCAGACACCATTTTCATGTGGTTAGTGGAGGAAAAGTGTTGTATCTGCACCTAGGATGGCTGTTTTCTAACCCATTGTACATTTTCTAGCAATAAGATACTGAGTCAAAAGTAGACCATTGACTCTGTTCAGTGGTAAATAACTTAGACATATGTAACAGATGGGCAATAAACTGGATGCAAGATTGCATAGGAGTTGAAATGTGGTGTTTGGATTGCATTTGACACATTCATTGTATGGCATTTTCTACAATCTAAAGTTAATCCAATAAAATATACACTCCTTTAGATCAAGGACTCCTTTGTATTCCTTGAACTCAGAGCATTTCCTGGAACATAGGAAAAAATTAATAAATTCTTTTCAACTTACTAAGTATGCTATTGACAAAAGAACTCATATTTAACACCAATATTTAACACACACAATGATTTGCTACTGTGAATCATAGAACACTGTCCTTCGAGGATAGAAAATTATGTGTTACTCAATAGGTTATCGAGAGAAAGACAGTGAGTATAAGAAGGTTACAAAGTATTCACAACAAGTTGTGTGCAAAAGATGGAATAAAATATCCAGACAATGTAAGACTGCAAAAGGAGATGGCAATTTGGACCCCTTACATCATGGTGACATGGCAAAACCTAAATAAGATTAAGACTAAATGTTTGACTGCATCAATATAGGAAACTCCTGAAAAAAAATTCCTAATACAGATTGACATCTCCTTCACAACTGAATAGTTTGATCGCCAGACCTGGAGTCGGGAAGACCTGAGTTCAATTCAGCCTCAGATACCAGCTGACTGACTCTGGTCAAGTAACTGTAACGATTTCCCTTAGTTTCCTCATCTGTAAAATGGGGATAATAACACATCTACCTCCCAGGCTTGTCATGAGGATGAAATGAAGTCCCCTAGCAAAGTGCCTGGCATATAAAGTACCAAATGGTTGTTGTGATTGTTTTATTATTTTTGTTGTTGATAATTTTAAAGAACTGCCTAGAAATATGTGTCAAAAGTGAAACCTGAACTCAGGTCTTCATAGCTCCTTATCAGTTCTTTATTAAATGTATTGTACCTCTGTTTGGAATTAACTCTCCAGGAACAGTCATAGCATAAATAGTATAGAATAACTCATCTTCTGGCACTCAGTAATCATGTGCCTCAACAATGTTTTCAACCCTGGATAGAGGTCAAGACTATTCATAGGACTGATAATTTAGGATTAAAAAAGTCGTTAGAGTATATATCCAACAGATAAGAAAGTAAGATCATACAGGCAATAGTCATTAATAGAACTAAAATTCAAGGTAATGTAACCTAACTGCAAATTGAGCAAATTTTCTACTCTAGCTTATTATCTTTTTATGTTTAAGGGGGTGTGGGGATACTTCATATTATTGATGTCTTTTTAGAGATGGATGTCATCCAGCCATTCAATTCAACATGTCTAGGCACTCTTGTATATATTTGAGGGAGATACAGAGAGGAAAAAAGAGGCTGTTCTTATCTTTAAATAGTTTACTATCTAATGGGGATAAGGGTGGTGAAAGACATGCACAAGAAAAGGGTGGGAAGAACATGATATGTGCTAAGTAGAATTACTGACAACATGGGATGAAAAATTTATTTTGATTTGTCATTTTATTGATGTCATTTGTTTTGTATATATTTACATATATACATATATACACACACATAAATCATTTGGGATGAGAAATTTGAAGAGCAGCTGAATGAGTTCCTTTAATGCACATCAATGCTCAGAACAGCAGGGATTTTAGATCAGGAGTTAGAGCCAAACAACTCACTATAATCCTATAAAATCCCATTCAATATTGCCTCTAGTCACAGACTAGCTATAAGGATAACAGCCAGAGAGACACCTACAGAGATGTGTGAATTCCATAAAGGAAAGCAAAGTCAATTTGTACCTCTTTTCAAATGTAATCTTCTCCTATGCAGTTTTTCTGAGTCTTAACCTATAATAGCTCTGTCCCTTCCTGAGGCAAATACAGTTATAGCTACTCCTTGCACACCTACTATTAAAG
Organism: Antechinus flavipes; assembly: GCF_016432865.1. Taxonomy (NCBI): domain Eukaryota; kingdom Metazoa; phylum Chordata; class Mammalia; order Dasyuromorphia; family Dasyuridae; genus Antechinus; species Antechinus flavipes. Next base: position 529,684,822 of record NC_067400.1, read on the forward strand.
GATATTATGTTTAAAGAAGCAGGTAAATGGCTGAACTCTAGGACTGACTAGATTTACATTATTTCTTAAACCTCTAGTACATCTCTATCTTAGAGTATCATCCCAACCTTGATTTATCTAAGGATACATGTTAGTAAATAGTCATGGAGATGAGTTGAACCTTAATAATGAAAGCAGGATGGAAAGGTAGGTGACATAATGTATAGAGTGATTAACCTGGAGTCAGGAAAGCTCATCTTCTTGAGTTCCAATCTGGCCTTAGACACTTAGTGGTTGTGTGACACTGGACAAGTCACTTAACCCTATTTACTCTGTTTCCTCAACTGTAAAATGAGCTGGAGAAAGAACTGGTAAACTACTCCATTATCTTAGACGAGAAAATTCCAAATGTCTAAAGAATTGTGCATGACTGAACAATAACAAATAAGACCAGAAAATCAAAGATCTAGAATAGGGGTAGAGAACGTTTTTCTGCCAAGTGCTATTTGGATATTTATAACATTCATGGATCATATAATTATTAACTTACAGAACTCAAGCAATGGGGGGTTGTAATATTTAGCTTTCTTAGCAGATGATTTCATGGGCCTGATATGGCCCACAGGTTAGATATTTCCCATCCATTATCTGCAAGTAGGAAGGATATGAGAAATTATTTAGTCTAATGCTTCCATTCTATAGTTGAGAAAGTTGAGACCTAACAAACCTAAGTGATTTGCCCAAAGTAAGAAATAGATATGAGAGGCAGAATTTTAAATGTAGGAATGTGACACTTGTTACAGTGTTCTTTAAATGGCAATTATGTCTATTATTAATTATGCTAAGTTTTAAAAGAATTGGTTCCAAGTTGCATGGACATGCACTTGCAAGCCTTAAACAGGTAGAAACAAATACTCAGCACTTAAATTTATTTTTCAGTCATGTTTGACTCTTCATGATTTTGTTTGGGATTTTCTTGGTAAGGATACTGGAGTAGTTTGCCTTTGCTTTCTCTAGTTCATTTTTTCAAAGAGGAACTGAGAGACAAACATAATTAAGGTTACACAGCTAAAAAGTAGCTGAGATTGGATTTGAACTCACAAAGAGGAATCTTTCTGACTCCACTGACCCCCCAGTTGTCTCTAGAAGGAAATATTTCAAATAAGATACTATGAAAAACACATGAATAGACCTACGTAAATTATAATTTTAAAAAGCCAGCCGCTATATGCTGTTAGATTTGTCCACAGAAGGAAGGAAGAGAACCATTAGGAACTCCTGTAGCTTCATTAATGGGAAAGCAATCAGAGTCTAAGATTGACAAACCCTCTTTCCATGTTCAATATTGGGCAAGAATATCTACATGATTACCTTCAAATAACTCTAGTCTAGGAGTATTTAATGTATCTGTGTCTCAGCTTGTGTGTCATAAGAATCCTTTGGCAGAGTCTATGGCAGAATAATGTTTTTAATGAACAAAATAAAATACATAGAATCACAAATTAATTGTATATTGAAATGCAGCTATCAAAATGCCAAAAAGTCAATCAATAAATATTTATTAAGCATCTACCATGCGCCAGGTACTGTGCTAATTGTTGGGGAAACAAAAAGGGATAAAAGACAATCTCTATTTTAAAGAAGCTCACAATCTAATGAGGGAAACAACCTGTAAACAAATATATGAGGATATATTGTAACCTATTCAACATGTAAAGGATTGCTTGCCATCTGGGGGAAGGGGTGGAGGAGGGAGGGGAAAAATCGGAACAGAAATGAATGCAAGGGATAATGCTGTAAAAAATTACCCTGACATGCGTTCTATCAATAAAAAGATATTAAAATTAAAAAAAAACAAATATATGCAAAATAAAATATATGAAAGATAAATAGTAAATAATTAACAGAGGGAAGATTTTAGAATTAAAAGAAATTGAAAATAGCTTTTTGTAGATGAGATTTTAGTTGGAACTTAAAATAAGTCGGGGGAAATCAGTAGGAGGAGTTCCAGTCATGGGCAATAGCCAAAGAAAATTCTCAGAGAATGTCTTGCCCATAAAATACCAAGGAAGTAATGTCATTGGATCAAAAAGTACATGTGGAAAGTAAGATGAAAGAAAACTGGAAAGGCAGGAGTAGGGTGGGGCCAGGGAGTAGGTTATAAATGGCTTTGAATATACCAAGATTTTGTATTTGATCTGGAAATAATATAAAAAGACTAGAAGTAATGGAGAATGAACCTGTACTTTAGGGAAATCACTTTTCCGGCTAAATGAGAAATGGATTGGGGTGGAGAGAGAGTTGAAACAGGCAGATATTCAAAAATCTGTATATTTCACAAATCCTAGGTTAGATTCCCATAGACTAAAGGTATGAGCCTGGATTCAGAATAAAATTTTAAAAAAGTTTTCCCCTGATCACTCTCTAGGGGAAGGCTATCTTTAGTTTAAACTCATGGGCTTAGCAACTGTCCAATAAAGGATAGTTACACAAAAGTCCGTCGTGAATAACTAATAAAATTCTTTATGAAAGAAAACCATAAATAATAATCAGAGGAAATAGAGAGATTATAATATATCAAAAACTACACAAGAGTAACCTCTTCATTTGGGAGCAGGATAAAGTCATCAATCTCTAAGTCTATAGGTTTCGGGAAGCAAAGGGACATTTAGGAAGCTCACTTCCCCTACACGTCTGTGAGTCCAGCATTCAAAAGACAACCTCTTGCTCTGTCCCCCTCATCCATGTCTCAGTCTAGCTCGGCCTCTGCTCTATCTCTGTTTGTCCCTGTCTCTTTGTCTCTATCACCTATCTATAACTGTCTCTCTATGTACAGTCTGTCTTTATTTGTTTCTGTATGTCTGTCTCTATATGCCTCTGTTTTTCTGTCTCTGCTTGTCTCTCTTTATCTGTATCTCTGTTTCTCTGTCTCTCTCTACCTCTGTCTTTTTCTCTCCTCTTCCTCTCTCTTCTTCTGTCCTTCTCTCTCTATCTCTCTCTTTCTTCTATTGCAATGTCCTCTCCCTTTCCTTGTCTCTTAGATCATTTTTCAATAATGCTTCCAACCTCACTCTCCACTTGCTCTGTAGCTTCTCTTGAAATGCAACAAAATGTGCCTCATGCTCAATGCAACATTCTCAGTGTATATGAAGAAAACACCTCAAGGTAGAGCAGAAGCAAGTTCTATTACAAGATGGCATTTCTCTCCTCAGGGAGTCATACTCAAGTTGAGTTTCTCTACAATTGTGCTGTCTCTCCCAGAGGCTTTCCAAGCAGCAATTTTTTAGTATCTTAGGGTCTCAGTAGTTTTCCCTGTCTTAGAACTCTGTTTCCCATGGGTTTATGATCAAGGATCTCTGTCCCCTAGACCCAGCATTGTTAGATAAAAATCCAAATTGAAAGCTCAAATGAGAAAGCTGGTGGTATAGTGAAGCTGAAGTCAAGAGAAACTGAGTTCAAATCTAGCATCAGGTAGCTGTATGACACTGCACAAGTAATTTAACTTTTATTTACCTCAGATTCCTCATCTACAGATTGGGATAATTTTAGCATCTGCCTTACAGAAATGCTGTGAGGATTACATGAGACAATATTTGCAAAAATGTACTTAGTGCCAGATCTGGTGCCCAGTAAGCATTCCTTCCCCCTGTCAAGGGCCAAGTAAAGATCTATTCCCTTCTTTTAATAATACCCACGAATATTGTTAAGTACTTCACCTAGATATTAAAATATCACTTCATGAATTAAAGTGCATATATACACATAGATATTTATATATTACTATGTGTATTCATATCTCTATGTGTATATATATATATATACATGTATATATAGTAATATATAAAATCCATAAATAGAAAATGCTGCCACTATTAATTTATTTCTTACAACCCATTATTTTGTGAAAGTAGTTTTAGGGAAAAAAGATTAAGAACTTTGCTAGAAAAAAAACATTTTAAATGTGTATAATATTATGTAAGAACTAAGTAATTTTTAATCATTTTAAGCTATTGCATTACAATATACATTTTCTGGTTTTAACATTGAAATTTATTAATCTGAATAATGTGCAGTCATATAATTATTTTTCTAATTAGTGGTGTGAATATCTTTGGAATTCATGTAATTTCAATTAGCTATAGATAGTTCCTTTCCAAAAATACCTTTCTACTGAACATTCCTTATTAATATCACATATACTATTTTCAGTTTATCCATGGTTGAATCCATTTTTTGATAGAAGATGATGATTAAAGTTTGAAATTCAAATTCAAGGGATTTTTTTTTCTTTTTGTGACAAAAAGTTTGGTTATAACACAAAGATGCCTTCAATTGGCAAGGTAAGCAAAGAAATTTAACAATGATTGCAGGAACCCAAGTTTCTATTCCCAACTCTGCCCCCATTTAATATCCATTTAGAAATATAACCTTATAGAAGCCATTTAATATCTTTAGGACTCATTTTTCTCCTCCATAAGATGAGATTTTCTCATTCATAATAAATAGCTAACATTTATATAACATTTTCTGATTTTTCAAAGCACTTGACATTTATTATTTCATTCAATCCTCAAAGCAATTCTCATGGCTAGATGCTATTATTTTTCCCATTTTCATAGGCTGTGAGAAATTAAAAGACCTAACTAGGCTAATAGCTATTAAGTATCTGAGATAGTATTTAAACTCAGATGTTTCTGTCCATAAGTCCAGCACTTTCTGCACTATACCAAATAGCTGCCTAATAGGATCTTATCCAGAGTTGATTCTATGATTAAAGATTTTTACTTTGATTACATTTTACCCACACATAGTTATGTATTACAAGGAAGAGAACACACCTGTGATTTTCCATCTGTCTCTACCCCATAAGTAAGTCAAGGGTTGATATTTGACAGGTGTTACAGCTACACAAACTCCACAGAACTGAGTAAAATCATTCTTGTTTTAAAAATACTTTAGATGAGGATATTGGCATGGGGCCCTGGCAAATAGACTTTGGAAATGAAAGAGTCAGAAATCAAAGGGAATAGCTGGGGTTCTCATATACAGAACTGTATAAGCCAGTGAAAGTGGCCAAAGAAGCCACATTATAATCAAGAGGGCAAGCTAATCATAATATGGAAATATATTTTGCATGATCCCTCATGTGCAATTTTAATTAATTTATTTTTATTATACTTTTTATTTATAAAACATATGCATGGATAATTTTTCAACATTAATCCTTGCAAAACCTTCTGTTGCAAATTTTTTCCTCCTTTCCTCTACCCTTTCCCCTAGATGGCAGGTAATTCAATCTATGTTAAATATGTTAAAATATATGTTAAATCCAATCTATATATACATATTTATACAGTTTTCATGCTGCACAAGAAAAATTGGATCTAGAAACAACACTAAAGAAAACAAAATGTAAGCAAATATCAACAAGAAGCGTGAAAATGCTATGTTGTGGTCCACACTCAGTACCCACAGGCTTTTCCCTGGATGTAGACGATTCTCTTAATCACTGAACAATTGGAACTGATTTGAATCATCTCATTGTTGAGAAGAGCCATGTCCATCAGAATTGATCATTGTATAGTCTTGTTGTTGCCATGTATAATAATGTCCTGGTTCTGCTCATTTGATTTAGCATCAGTTCATGTAAGTTTTTCCAGGCCTCTCTGAAATCATCCAGTTGGTCTTTTGTTACAGAACAATAATATTCCATAACATTCATATACCATAATTTATTCAGCCATTTTCCAATTGATGGGCATCCATTCAGTTTCCAGTTTCTAGCCACTACAAAAAGGGCTGCCACAAACAATTTTGTACGTGTGGGTGCCTTTCCCTCTTTAAGATCTCTTTGGGATACAAGCCCAATAGAAATACTGCTGAGTCAAAGGGAATACACAGATTCATAACTTTTTGAGCATAGTTCCAAATTGCTCTCCAGAATGGTTGAATCCATTCAGTTCCACCAACAACGTATCAGTGTCCCAGTTTTCCCACATCCTCTCCAACATTTGTCATTATCTTTTCCTGTCATCTTAGCCAATCTGAGAGATGTGTAATATTATCTCAGTTGTCTTAATTAGCATTTCTGTGATCCTTTGTGATTTAAAGCACCTTTTCATGTGACTACAAATAGTTTCAATTTCTTCATCTGAAAATTGTCTGTTCATATCCTTTGACCATTTATCATTTGGAGAATGGCTTGAATTCTTATAAATGTGAGTTAATTTTCTATATATTTTAAAAATTAGGCCTTTATAAGAAACTTTGAATGTAAAAATGTTTTCCAATGCATTGTTTCCCTTCTAATCTTGTCTGCATTAGTTTTGTTTGTACAAAAAAATTTTTAACTTTAGATAATCAAAAATATCTATTTTGTGATCAATATTGATCTCTAGTTATCTTTGGTCACAAACTCTTTCCTCCTCCACAGATCTGAGAGGTAAATTATCCTGCATCTTCTAACTTGTTAATAATATCACAATATCATTGTGTCTAAATCACAAACCTATTTTGACCTTATCTTGGTATATGGTGTGAGGTGTGGGACACTGCCTAGTTTCTGCATTCTAGTTTCCAATTTTCCCAGCAGTATTTGTCAAATAGTGAGTTCTTATCCAAGAAGTTTGGGTCTTTAAGTTTATCAAACACTAGATTACTATAGTCATTGACTATTTTGTCCTGTGAACCTAACCTATTCCACTGATCAACTACTCTGTTTCTTAGCCAGTATCAAATGGTTTTGATGACCACTGCTATATAGTATTAGATCTGGTACAGCTAAGCCACCTTCATTTTATTTTTTTTTCCATTAATTCCCTTGAAATTCTTGACATTTTGTTCTTTGAGATGAATTTTGTTGTTATTTTTTTCTACGTCAGTAAAATAGTTTCTTGGGAGTTTGATTGGTATAGTGCTAAATAAATAGATTAGTTTAGGTAGCATTGTCATCTTTATTATAGTTGCTGGGACTATCCAAGAGCACTTGATGTTTTTCCAATTGTTTAGATCTGACTTTATTTGTGTGGAAATGTTTTGTAGTTTTGCTCATATAGTTCCTGAGTTTCCCTTGACAGATAGATTCCCAAATATTTTATATTATCAAAAGTTATTTTAAATGGAATTTCTCTTTGTATCTCTTGATGTTGGATTTTGTTAGTGATATATAAAAATGCTGATGATTTATGTGGATTTATTTTGTATCCTGCAACTTTGCTAAAGTTGTAGATTATTTCTAATAGTTTTTTAGTTGATTCTCTGGGGTTCTCTAGTATAACATCATATCATCTGCAAAGAGTGGTAATTTGGTTTCCTCATTACCTACTCTAATTCCTTTAATCTCTTTTTCTTCTTTTATTGCCAAAACTAGCATTTCTAATACAATATTGAATAGTAATTGTGATAGTGGGAAACCTCATTTCACCCCTAATCTTATTGGGAATGTTTCCAGTTTATCACCATTACAGATGATGCTTACTGATGGTTTTAAATAGATACTACTATTTTAAGGGAAAGTCCATTTATTCCTATATCTCTAATGTTTTAATAGGAATGGATGTTGGATTTTATCAAATGCTTTTTTCTGCATCTATTGAGATAATCATATAGTTTTTATTAATTTGTTTATTGTTAGAGTCAATTATGCTAATAGTTTTCCTAATATTGAACCAGCCCTGCATTCCTGGTATATATCCTACTTGGTCATGTTGTATTATTGTGGGGATGATTTTTTATAATTTCTTTGCCAAAATTTTATTTAAGATTTTTGCATCAATATTCATTAGGGAGATTGGTCTATAATTTTCTTTCTCTGTTTTCTTCCTACCTGGTTTAGGTATTACTACCATGTCTGTGTCATAAAAGGAATTTGAAAGGAGTCCTTCATTCCTTATTTTTTCAAATAGTTTATGTAGTATTAAAGTTAATTGTTCTTTAATTGTTTGGTAGAATTCACATGCAAATTTATCAGGTCCTGAGGATTTTTTCTTAGGGAGATGATTAACACCTTGTTCTATTTCTTTTTCTAAAATGGTTCTATTTAAGTAATTTATTTTCTCTTCTATTAATCTGGGCAAACTATATTTTAGTAGGTATTCCTCCATTTCAGTTAGGTTATCAAATTTACTGGCATAAAGATGAGCAAAGTAACTCCAAATTTTTGCTCTAATTTTCTCCTCAGGGGTGGAAAGTTCTCCCTTTTTCTTTTTAAGACTAACAAATTGATTTTTTCTTTCCTTTTTCTAATAAAATTTATTAGAGGTGTATCTATTTTGTTGGTTTTTTTCATAAAACAAACTTTAATTTTATTTATTAATTCAATAGTTTTTTTTTTACTTTCAATTTTATTAATCTCTCCTTTTATTTTTAGAATTTCAAGTTTAGCATTTTGTTGGTATTTTTAATTTGTTTTTTTTTTAGCTTTTTTAGTTGCACACCCAATTCATTGATTTTCTTTTTCTCTATTTTATGTAAGCAGGCATTTAGAGATATAAAATTTCACCTTATTACTACTATTAGTACTACTATATTGCTACTCCTGCTGTTTTTTCTTCACCTAAAGTATAGTACATTCTGCTGCAGTCCTTTACCTTCACTTTAAATGTATCACTATGGTTTAAATGTGTTTCTTGTAAACAACATATTGTAGGATTCTGGCTTTTAATCCAGTCTGCTATCTGCTTCTGTTTTATGGGGGAGTTCATCCCATTAACATTCATAGTCAAAATAACTAATTCTGTATTTCCTGCTATCTTATTTACCCTAGGTTATGATTTCCTCTTTCCTATCCACCTTCCCTCCTCCCCAATATTTTGCTTTTGATGACCATTTCCCTCAAACAGTCCTCCCCCTTTAGAGCCCCTCCTCCTTTTTTTACACTTTTCCCCTAATTCTTGTGTTTTCTCTTCTATTAGTCTTACCCTTTCTTTCCCCCCTTTCCCTTTTACTTCCCTATAAGTTGAAACAAGTTTCTTTATGATACCAAATATGTCTGATATTCTCAAGTGAGTTTAGCCAGAAGCCTTCTCTCGGAGGCAAGAGAGATTCATTCCATCTTCCACTTTTGTGCTGGCTGGAGGCTGAAGAAAGCAGAGACAAAGAACAACTGCAAGAGCTCTTGGAAACAAGCAGAAAGAGAAGTCTCTAAGAAAAACTAACCGGGATATTTTGGAGGAAGCAATAAAAGATCTGAACTTTTAACACCTGGCTGCCTTTGGGTGATTATTACTTTTAATTGAAACTAAGGCTACCTCCAGAAAACCTCCCCAAGAAACCTGCTCCCACAGAGAACCATTATATTTTATAGAAGAAAAATACCACAGGAAAGAGGGAAAATGTAGAACTGAAAGCTGTTGGTTGGAAGTAAAGTCCAAGAATCATGACTTAAAAGCACTGTGTCATAATGGAACTTTCTGGAATCAGAAGTGGGTTCAAATCTCACTTCTGACATTTACTCAGATCTTTACTAAGTGATATTTGCTAAGTGTTCTTAGAGGAATACTTAACCTTCCTCTGCTTCAATTTCCTTACCTATGAAATTAGGGGGCTGGACCAAATGAGCTTGAGGTCTCTTCCACCTTTCTATAAGTCTGTAATTAAGAGTTTAGTACCAAATGAACAATAGAGTGCTGAGCGCAAAAACTGGCCTTACCCTTCATGTGGTCCTATATTCCTTTTAGCTTGGAAACCCAAACCATTTCTACTATCTTCATTATCACTTATAGAAACCTTGTTAAGTTAGATAATATATGATATTATTGAAAATTTGGAATTTAGAAAGAACAAATTGGTCAAATATTTATTTAATGTTTTCTATATGTGCAGAATTATGATGGGCAATACAAAAAAGAACAAACAGGATGCAACATCCTATCCTTGAAGAACTTACAATCTACATAGCAAGAAAAAATAAATGTACATGAAACATTGGTAAAGTAATACCAAACAATGCATGATTCAGTAGTAAATTGTGTTATTTAGAAGAAGTACTATTGGTGTGCAAGGAAAGGAGAGCCCAATATGGACTCAATAAATAAGCAAGACTTCTTGAAGGAGAGGACTATGATCAGTATTTTAATTTTATAAGTAAACTTAATCAAAATGGCTTATTACCTTTCCATTTCTTAAGAGTCATCTCACTGATCATTTTGCCAAATGTCATTTCCTAGTATTACTTAATAATCAATTAGTTATTGAGACACTTATATTTACATAGAGGCTACATCTGTGTAAAGCTTACTAAAATAATAAGAAATCATATTTGGTATTTAAACTCTTTGCAACCTATCCCTTTACCAAATTTCCTGTCTTCTTTTGCACTTTATTCTCTGCAATGAATTTTATGACTCAGCTAAACTGACCTCCTTGCATTTCTTCAAATGGGACACTCCATCTCCCATGTCCAAGCCTTTGCACTAGCTTTTCTTCTCTTCTATTACCTCCTTCTCTTCTTTTCCCTGGATTCCTTCAAGATTAAAAGCCTACTTCCATTTGTATCTTTTCATAGTCCTCCTTAACTGCTAATTACTTTACTTTCAGATTAATTTCCAACTATCAATACATATCCAGGTATTTTTATGTAGAATCCCCCATTAGAATGTGCATCCCTTCCCCAACTGATAAATGATCAAAGGATATGAGCAAATAATTTTCAGACAAAAGAAAGTCAAGGCCATCTATAGTCACACAAAAAAAGAAAGTTCTAAACCATTATTGTTTAGAAAAATGCAAATTAAAATAATTCTGAAATGACAGGAAAAGATAATAATAAATGTTGGAGGGTATGTGAGAAAATTAGGACACTGATGCACTGTTGGTGGAGTTGTGAATTGATCCAACCATTCTGGAGAGTAATTTGTACCTATGCCCAAAGAGTTATAAAACTGCATATCCTATGATCCATCAGTGCCACAACTGGTTTTATATCCCAAAGAAATGTAAAAGAAGGAAAAGGAGCCACATGTGCAAAAATGTTTGTAGCAGCTCTTTTTGTGGTGGCAAAGAAATGAAAAATTAGTAGATGTCCATCAAATGGAGAATGGCTGAATAAGTTATGATATATGAAAGTAATGGAATATTATTGTTCTATAAAAATGATGAGGGAAAGCTAGTTGGTGTAGTGGATAGAGAACTAGCCCTGAAGTCAGGAGGATCTGAGTTCAAATAAGGTTTCAGACATTTAACACTTCCTGGGCAAGTCATTTAACCCCAATTGTGTCAGGGAAAAAAAAAAAAAAAAAAGAACAGGCTGATTTCAGAAAAGCCTGGAAAGATTCATGTACTGAGTGAAACAAACAGAATCAAGAAAACATTGTACACAGCAACAGCAACTTTATGCTATGATCAACTCTGACAGACTTGGTTTTTCTCAGCAGTTCAGTGTTACAAGACAATCCTAAGAAACTTTGGTTGGAAAAAAAGAAATTCATGTCTGGAGAAAGAACTATGGATACTAAATGTAAATCAGTATATGCTATGTCCACTTTTTTTTTTGTTGTTGTTTATTCTCACATAGTTTTTCTCTTTTGTTTCCATTTTTCTCTCCCTACAGAAGGAAATATGCAAAAAAGAATATGTACATATATATGTATATACATGTAAACAAAAAAACAAAACTAAGCATTTGTTTTTTTAAAAAATATGATTCCTTAAAGGAAGGGAATATTTTTGCCTTTCTTTGTATTTTAGTGCTTAGATCATAACCTTAGACTTAGTAAGTGCTTAATAAATACTTGATACCTGGCTGACTGGGGAAGGGAGTAGTATGGATTTATAATAATTCTTAGAAAGCATTCATTCAATTCACTTTTCAAAGACATTAGATTCTTCTGCGAAGAGCCTTGGGCAAGGGAGTGACTATTTAAAACATGGATGTTTATGACACAAGTCTGTTTTATTACATAAAACATCTATGGAATTACCACATGCCTATCATTTCACTATTTTACCTTGAATTCTTCTAGCTGTAGTCTTTCATTAATTAGAAACAAGTACCACAGCCTCCCAAGAACAGGCTGAACTCAATAGGTTACTATTTGAAAATTAATCCATAACCATAAATCTGTCCATATACCTAGTCAGAGGCTAGGTTAGTCGATAATTTGTAACCCCTTCAAAGGATAAACAGTAAAGGCTTAAATAAAGGTGAGAAAAATGCCACTTTATTAGTTAGTGATCTGTAATGAAAGGAGTTTTGCCAAAATAGAGCAGTAGCTGTTAACATTAGTCTTATCCATCGTATTATGTATATCGAGGCATATATCTTGGATACACAGAATTATATATTTTTATATGTGATAAAGGACAGTATTATTTTATACAAATTACATGTGATGTGGGAGTTCATCAAAGTATTGCTCATCATCTTCTGGAACATTTTTTGAGCAAAGCATTGAAAGCCAAGGCAGGAAGACAGAAAGATATGTTAAGAGCTTTGTTAGTGAGGAAAAACCAGCATAAGCAAGGATGCTGAGACAAATAGTGACAATAAGGAAAACAATCTGATTAGAGTTCTCAAGTTGGGAATCCTGGAAGTTAAGTTTGAATTGTTAGAACTATGACAATAAATAGAGGCCTTGAATGACATCGATACGAGTTCAGACCTGATCACAGAGACAAAAGAGTAGGCCAATCTGTGTCTAAGAAAGTACATAGAGATTTCTTGAGGGATGGAGGTAACATGGGAGTATAAAAGTGGTATTTAGCAGAATACTCCCAACATACTCCTCCAAATAATTTTAAAACTATGTCTGAAATCAAATTCTCGATTGGTAGAGTCAACAAAGGTCAAAATAATACATTCTTTAAGCCTTAAAGAGCTTAGAAGTTCAGAAAAAGATATCTCTAATATGGGGTAAAAGCTATCTCAGAGTCCATGTGAACGAAACACCCATGGTAAGATTATATTGGGGTAACAGAAGCAGCAGTAGCAACAGTTTTGGGAGCTCTCAAACCAGACATGGTAAGAGAATCTGGCATGTGGTCAGAAAGAAATTATAGGAGCCCCCTGTGGTAGCACTGGAAATAATCACATCCTATTTGGAAATTTCATTGCCCCCATGTCTGTATCATGGTTTAAAAGTTAAGAGGGAGCAGAAGCTGTGAGGGTCAGTGTTGCTTTTGACCATAAAGTACCCATGGACTTTAAGGAACTATAACTTCTCATTGAAAAAAAAAATAAACCTGCAAAAAAGAAAAACCCCACCATAGAAACTTTTTTGTAGTTTTTATAAAGCCTTTTATTTTCAAAACATATGCATGGATACTTTGACAGCATTGACTCTTGCATTGCTTAGTGCTTCAGATTTTCTCCTCCAATTCCTAAGAAGCAATACTAATTATATTCTCAAGAAATCAGGACCATTCCTGAATAAGAATCAAGAAAGCAATGACCACACCACTTCACAGATCATACTACACTAGAGGCATCAAAAACTTTCATACCCCCAGAATTAGTTCTGAATAGCAATACAAAAAGACCTGAAACTTGAGACAGTGTATCTTTCACTCTTGATGTCAAGAATAGATCCTAATTTTAAAGAAAAAATTTCAGTCATGAAAGAGGATAGAAAAGTGATCAAACAGGAAAAAAGGAAGAAAGAAAGAAACTGACAGTGAAAGGCTATTGTGGTTATGGGGAAGATAAAGACAAAAGCACAAAAGAAGCAAAAAATAAATAAATAAATAAATAAATAAAGTCAGAAACTGCTACAAGCAAAGTCTCCAAGGGGAAAAAATTATATGAATTGGACATGATAAGCAAGAATTCCTTAAGGAGATTTTTTTTTCAAAATTAAATAAGACCAGTATAGGAATGATTTGGTAAATAAGCAATAGAAGAAAATTACTAAAAAAGACAAAAAGAATTTAACAGCTTAGTAAAAAGAAGCAAAAAAATATACTGAGGAAAATTACACCCTAAAAACAGCATTGGTCAAATGAAAAAAGTGGTATAAAAGTTCAGTGAAGAAAAGATAAATGATGAAAAATAATATCGAGTGAAACATCACCACCATTATTAATCATTGTTCTAAAAATTGTAACTATAGCAATAAGATTTTTTTAATGAAGGAACAAAAATAGGCAATTAGGAAACAAAACTATTTTCTTCGTAAATGATATAACGGCTTACTAAAAGGACCTTAGACAATTAACTAAAAAACTAGTTGAGAAGAGGCTCCTGGGAAAATGACAAAATTGGTTAGTAATTTTTAAGCTCTCCAGATTTCCCCCATAAACAGAACATATATGTATCCTGGGGTGAGTATAAACTAGTAAAAAAAAAAAAAAATCAAGGAGACTTGGGGCAGAACAGGAGTCTTCCAGGTACAACCCAAGAAAATCTTCAGAAAGACCCCAGGCCAGGGATTAACCCATGTGAAATGCAATCACTCTAAACTAGCTCCCCCAAAATACCAAGTGGGGAGCCCTGGGGCAAGCTGTGTTTGGATGGAGCCTCAGTTGAAACCACAGAAACTTTCATCTTCAGAACAGCATGAGGAGTCAGAGGTCTAAGTATAGGAAGACTGAGTGAACCTCAACTGATCAGGAAGGCCAGGCTCAGCTTGCTGCAAAGACATGAAAAGGAACCTGCACCTCCTGTGAATGCAGAAGAGAGGAACTCCTGGCTTGAAGTTCCAAGTCAGGAGGGAGATCTGAACAAAGCTAGAGGCACCATCTCCTCATCCCACAATTAGAAGTGCTTCCACTAATACTTCTCATTGAAAAAAATAAACCTGCAAAAAAGAAAGAACCCCATCATAAAAACTTACTGTGGGAACAGGGAAGAACGAGGTTTTTCTACCCCAAAAAGTAATACCAAGTGGTTCCTTGCCCATGGGGGAATTTATAGAAGAACTCAAAAAAAGAATTTAAAAATCAAATAAAAACACTGAGGAAAAACTAAAAAATAAAAATAAAAATCATCTAAGAAAAGCTAGATTATAGAAAAAAAAAGTTACACAACTAGGAAAGGAGATATAGAGTTTTAAAGATGAAAATTATTCTTTGAAAGTTAGAACTGAGCAAGAATAGTGAAGCTATAAGAGAACAAGAAATAACGGAATATTAAAAAATGAAAAAAATAATAAAACAGAATGTGAAACGTCTTATAAGAAAAACAACAAAACTGGAGAACAGATCAAGAAATATAAGAATAATTGGACTATCTGAAAGCTGTGACCAAAAAAAGAACCTTGACACAATAATTCAAAAAATAATTCAAAAAATTGTCTTGGAATGATAGAGCATGAGGTGAATGTGGAAATAGAAAAATACACTGATCACTACCTTAAAGAGATCCTTTGTGAGAAATAATAGAAATATCATTGCCAAATTTCAAAAATCCCAGATCAAAGAGAAAATTTTACAAGGTACAAGAAAAAAAACAATTAGAATTGTATAGTATTTATCAGGAGCCACAATAAAAGAACACAGGTCATGGAATCATATATACTGACAATCAAAAGAATTAGGCCTGCAACCAAAATTATTGTATCCAGCAAAATTATCCATAACATTGAATGAAAAAATGGACCTTAAACTAATTTGCATATTTTTCAGTACATTCTATCAAGAAACCCAAAGTCAACAAAAAATTTAACATATAAAAGCCAATGTCAAAGATCACTTTCAAAAATTGAGCAAGGACAAATTGTTTAAGTTTTTTACATGGAAATGTTTAAGAATGACATCAGCACTTGGGTAGCTCAAGAGAAAAATTGGGGCAGAGTTAAGGTAAAAACAGTAATTATTTAATACAAATGAGGTGCAGAGCATCAGAGGCGGGAGAAAAGCTCATAGTTTTGAAAATAGGCAACACTGCATATATACCATCAAAAGTATAATCCCCTCCAAAATCTATAAAGATTTTGGAATAGGTAGGGAGGAATAGGTAGAAAGGGAAACAAAGGATGGGGGAAGAAGACAAGAGTGAAGATTTAAAGCAAAGAAGGACACTCATGAATATAATTTTTTATATTAATGTTATATTCTTTCTTGAACTGACATAGAGGGTGATACCATAAGCAAATTAGAGAAATATGCAAAAATGGACCTGTCATAACTGTTAATAGGGAAGAGTTTAAAATCAAAAAAGATAAAAAGGTTCATGGGAAATAAAATAGATAATTTTGAATACATGAAATCAAAAAGCTTTTGCACAAACAAAACTAATGTAGCCACAATTAGAAGGAAAAAAGAAAACTGTGTAAGATGGGAGGGATTTACATCAAGTTTCTCTGAGAAAGATCTCATTTTTCAGAAGTATAGGGAACTAAGCAAATTTAAAAACAAAAGCTATTTGCCAGATGATATATGGCTAAAATATATAAACAGAATAATAAAAGCTATTTATAGTCATATTAAAAAAATGTTCTGAATCCCTAGTGATTAAGAAATGCAACTTAAAACTCTCTGAGATGTCACTCCTTACCTATGAGATTAACAAGATAGAAAAGAAAAATGACAAACGTTGGAGGGGATGTGGAAAAATCAGGACATGAATGCTCTGCTGGTGGAGTTATGAACTATAATAGAGAACAATTTTGATCCATGCCCAAAGGATTATAAAACTATGCATACCTTTCAATCCAGTAATTTCACTACTAGGTCTATATCCCAGAGAGAGCAATAAAAGGGAAAAGGGCCTATTTGTAGAAAATACTTGTAGTATTTCTTTTATTGGTGGCAAAGAATTTTAAATCAAAGGGATACCCATCAATTGAGCATTGGATGAATAAGTTGTAATATATGATTTTGATGATTACTATTGTGCTATAAGAAAGGAGGAGCAGGTTGGTTCCAGAAAAACCTGGGAAGATTTATGTGGACTCATGAACAGTGAAGTGAGAAGAGAATCTTGTAGACAATAATGAGGATGATCACAATAGTACATCTTTTTTTTTTTTTTCCCTGAGGCAATTGGGATTAAGTGACTTGCCCAGGATCACAGCTAGGAAATGTTAAGTGTCTAAGACTAGGTTTGAACTCCTCCTGACTTCAGGACTGGTATTCTATCTACTGTGCCATCTACCTGCCCCTCAATAGTTCATCCTTACAATGGTAAGGATGATCAACTATGAAAGACTTTGACCAAGACAATTATCCAAGACAATTCCAAAAGTCCCATGATGAAGAATGCTATCCATCTCCAGAAAGAGAATGACAAATTCTGAATACAGACTGAAGCATGCTTCAATCTTAACTTTTTTTTTTTCCCTTAGGATTTTTGTGCTTTCAACATGACTAACAAAGAAATGTGTCTTGAATAACTTCACATTTACAATCAGTATTAAACTGCTGGCCTTCTCAAGGAATGAGGAGGAGTAAGAGAGAAGGAGAGAATTTAGAACTTAGAATTTTTAATGAATCTTAATTTTATCTGTAATAAAT
The DNA here is from genome assembly GCF_016432865.1 of Antechinus flavipes. Classification (NCBI taxonomy): domain Eukaryota; kingdom Metazoa; phylum Chordata; class Mammalia; order Dasyuromorphia; family Dasyuridae; genus Antechinus; species Antechinus flavipes. The sequence goes on from NC_067400.1 coordinate 529,702,189, forward strand.
AATAATGATGAAATAAAAATATATTAAAAAGAAAAAAATTGATAGAAAATTATTATTTGCCATGACAAGTCTAATCCTTCTTTGGAATAGTTATTAAAGGAAATAGATTGAGCCTGGGACAAGAATCCAGTATGTCTGTCCTTACCATGGTTGAAGGAAAAGGATCTGATAGCTAGTAAGTACCAGTCCTTTTCCCAAGGCATTACTTAGGAAAAAAAATAGAGAATACTAAAACATAGATTTTTTTTTCAAAGTGAGCAGGGTTCTCATACCTATATAACCATATCCTGAAATTATATCTACCAGCAAAAGAAGTTCCAGAAAATAAATGACAAAAGAATGTAATAAAACAAACAAAAACATCTAAAATTAATCAAAACCTCAAAGGAAGAAAAGTCAATTAAAAACTCAGAAAAACATAATAAATGAACAATGAGCATACATACTGAAATTAGAAGAAAAGACAAATACACATCTATTACAAACTTTTATAACTACATTTCATAAGACTGAGGGAATGAACAAAATTTTAATGCAATTCTAAATTCTGAATACGCTTAAGAGAGAATAAAACAAGATGTTCTAGAATGATTCAAAAGAGAAATAAAATATGTAAAGGAGCAATTTAGAAAAGTATAAATTTGAGAACTTAATATCTGCACAGAAAAACATAGTTCTAAAATAAAAAAGATTGAAGTCACATGGTGAATAACCACAAAGCTACAAAAGACAGAACAGCAGATTTGCAATATCAATACATCGAATTGAAGGATGACCTGGAAAAAAAAAAAAAGATAAGAAAGGATGATAAAGGGTAAGGGTTTTTTTTTGTTTTTTGTTTAGTAGGATATCACAAATGGGGCAAGTCACTGTCATTTTCTCATCTTGTATTTCTTTATCTGTAAAATAAAGGTTCTGGGTCTAGATTCTTTCTAAGGTTCCTTTTATTTCTAAAGCCTTTGATCTTATAGTCAGTTAGTTACATACTGAATCTTCAAATGTCCTTCAATGAGAATATGGATTAGTTAGCTCACTCTTCCTTTCCTTGTTCTTGATTATTTCTTAGTGATACAAAATTAACATATCTCTGCATAAAAGTCAGACAGAATACAACTCAATACAAAGTGGTTTTATTTTCTTGGATAATTGCCTTGGTTCTCTACTTCTTTGTCTAGGGAAACGTTATCATGCAGAATTATTATTCTATATTATGCCTTTGGGGACCTAATCACAAAGATTACACAGTTATGGGCTGGTTGTATGTCCATGTAATGTGGATGAAAGAGAAGAGTTGAAGCATGTGATGCCCTGAAAGCACCTCACCAAATAAGAGACACTAGAATTAATTCACTGCATCATAACTTGGTTTCAAGGGTGTTGACTACAGTGAGCTACCATTTGTCAAGGATAAATATTCAAATCTAGGAAAAGTAATGCAGCTTCCATAAGGTATATTTATAGTTACCAAGTTACACAACTGAGTTATTGCTTTTAGGTAAGAGAGAACTTTTCTGTCAGAATATTCACCTCCCCTAAATTTAGACAAATTGGAAAAAAAAAAAAAAAAAGCCCTCATCTATTTCTCTGAAGACTCATGCTATGTTCTCCTAATGCAAAAAACTTCCTAGGGGCAGAAATATCTCCGAAACTAATGCCACCATCCCCTCAAACTATTCAAAATATTTAAAGTATTACAAGTATTACTTACAAGTATTAATCCTCTCCATAGCATCCTTGAAAAGCAATCATCTGGAAATCTCTTTCTTTAAAGATCTCTAGCTTTGTATCATCTGAAAAGCTGACAAATGTTTCATCTATAACTTCTATTTAACAAATATTTATCAAGATTTTATAAAATACAGAATACTATGATTCATGCCAGCTATGAGACAAATTCTAAATAATATATAATCATTATCATAAAGAAATCTGAACTCTAATAGGGTGGTATGGCAAAAAGGCAAATAACTGAAATGTATCACAAAGGTACAGAATACAAACAAAGTCTCAGAGAAATGGCATTATGATGTTATTGACAAGCATATTGAAAAGAATAAGATCAAAAACAGAGCCCAGAACCACACCATCAAATGTATCCTTCAAGCTGACATTAATCCATGAATGCCTTTTGGGTTCATTCAGTAACCTATTTCTTGGTTCACTGGTGAATGCTATTATGATTCTGCCTACATATCTCCATTGTGCCTAAAAGAATATCATGTGCTATTTGTGTTAAAAAAAAAAATCTTGCTGAAATACTGATTTAAATACTGAATAAAGTATTATTATTTTATTTGATCAGTCTGGGAAACTTGTAGAAAAGGAAGAGAAAGAAAGGAATGAAGTAAGAAAAAAGAAGAAAGAGAGGCAAAAGCAAAGGAAAAGAGGAAGGGAAAAGGAAAAGGGAAAGGGAAGGGGGAAGGAAAGAAGGAAGGAAGGAAGGAAAGAAGGAAGGAAGGAAGGAAGGAAGGAAGGAAGGAAGGAAGGAAGGAAGGAAAGAAGGAAGGAAGGAAGGAAGAAAGGAAGAAGACAAAAGTTTAATGTGTCATGACTTATTCTTAATGAATTTATGTTCTCTCAAAGTGATTACCTTTCCCCCAAGTTTATTTTTATAAAATATCTATTTGATAATTAGTTCTAGAATCAATACAAGAAAACTTGCTCATAATTTGACATATTTATCTTCTTCATACTTTTGAACCTATGAACCATATTTGGCAATCCCTGATTCCATTTCATCATGGTGGTTCCAGAAAATTGAACACTAGGCCTGAAATGTGGAAGAATCATAGAGTTCAAATGTAGCCTCGAATACTTACTATCTGTGTGACCCTCATCAAATAACTTAACTGATTGCCTCAGTTTCTTCATCTGTTTCTTCATCAGCTGCAGAAGGAAATAGCAAAACACTCCAGTACCTTTGCCAAGAAAACTCTAAATGGGATCACAGAAAGTACAATATATCTGAAAATGACTGAACAAGTTTCTCATTTCATATATTTCATTTTCCCTGATTCTTGAGAGATCAACCAGCAGTAGTTGAGTAATCTCTTATAATATCCAAAAGCCCAGGTTCATCCAACCCTGGTGACCTGAACTTAAAGAGACCATTTCTATTGTCTATTACTATTTCCTAACTTATCCTTCAATTCTTTGTTCCTCATTTTTGCTCTGTTCCTCCCTGTCTGAAGATTCTTTTCCTTAATAAACAGAAGTAAAGGTTGAGTAATTCTGTCTCTTCACCTTACTTTATTGTTTCATCTGCCTCAAATAGGAATCTTATTGATCTTCCACTTGCCCCAAGTATATCTATTATTGTTAGTCTCAGCTTATATTGGAATTTCGTCATACTGACACTGTTCTTGCAAAACTTCATCTTTTTACATTCATTTTTATGCACCTGAGTTTTTGTATCTCCATTTTAGAGAGAGGAGATGACATGAAGATATAAAAAAACAACTTTAAAAAAATCTCTTCCTGAAAGATTTATACACTTCAATTAAGAGGATTAACTTCATGATAGTATGATAAATGTGATTGGTACTGAGGTAAATGGGAAGGTTCATGCCCAAAACCTATCTTTAAACAACAAAAACATTTTTTCCTCCTTATAGACTATACTATAGAATTCATATGGATATCCTTGAAATTTTAAAGCCACCAGCCTGCTTATTTTATAGATGAAGAAAATGACACTCAGAAGTCATGTAACTTTGCACAAGGTCACACAAGTAATAAGAATCAGAGTTGAGATTTGAATTTAGATCCTTGAACTTCATAGTTTCCACTATATCCTGCTCAGATTTAATCTGCCTTGTTGCTTCTTCCATCTTCTAAAAGATGAAATTATTAGTTAGGAAAGACAAAAGTATCAATTGTTGCTTGTTAAACAGAGAAAGATACCCAACCCAATTCAATTTAAACAAATGAATCTGTTATATACCTACAAAGCATCAGACACTAGAGACAGGATGCAGCATGGATTTTTACTGAAAAGACTCCTAATTTTTTTCTCTGACTCCTTTTCCAATGTACTTTCTAATATACAATAATTTTGATTTTACATCACTCAAATTTACTTATGCCCTTTTCCTCAGGCCCCCCTGAGAGCCATCTTATATAACAGTATTTTTTTAAAGAAAAAAGAGAAAAATCACAAAAACAGTTATATTGACAAAACCTGAAAACATAGTCAGTATTTCATATCCATAGATGCCCCCTTCCACCTTTGCAAAGGAGTAGAAAAAGATATCTTCACATATTTTTTTCCTTGGAACCAAGATTGTTTTTTTATAATTTTGCTATATTCATTTTCAATTATTTTTGGTAGTTGTTCATTCCATTTACATTATAATTCTCATTGTATATATTGTATTCTCCTGTTCTTGTAGCTGCTTATTTTAATATCAGCTCATAAATCTTTTCATGCTTTTCTGAATTCATCATGTTTCCTATTTCTCGGAATACAAACAAGTACAGACTTTTTCCCTGCTCCGCCCACATGTCTGGCTTCCTCATGTGTCTCTGTCTTCTGTCTGTCTGCAATCAGATATTGATTCAACCATATTTGGCCAGGTCTTTATCTACAAAAGGGATAATAATTCCTCTACCTATCCCACCAGGTTGCTATTAGGAAAGTGTTGCATATATCTTGAAAGCATTATATGAATATGAGTTATTATTAGCTTGAGGATAGAGGCTGTTTTAATTGATTTTTATCTCCTCCTCTGTTTTAAACAAGAGTAAACAATAAATTGAACTGAGGTAGGTAAAATGAGGTGAATTGAATTGTATAGAATTGAATTGGAGTGAAGTGAATTAATTGCCCTTTCATCCTTACCTTAATGTTATCTGCTCTGATTCAAATAACAAGATTTCTGCCTTAAGTGATTCTTTATCTTCTTTTGGATCTGTAAAGACAAATGCAAAATAACAGCTGTTAAACAAATTTCCCCTTACTCTCTGTCTCTAATTCCCTACCCTCATTTTTCAGTGAACCAATTTTCTCTTCTCCCGTCTGTCTCCAACAAATGCATTGGAGGGATCCTTTCTCTCTGATTAAATTAAGCTCTGCAAATTAATATTCTGAGGTATTTTTTTTCTTTCCTCTCCACTTATCCCTTTAAGTGTTTTCTGCTACTTTTTCTTGAGATCCTCCCATTACCAGAGAGCTGTGATTTTCCTCAAAATCTCTTGGTTATCATGCATTTATCAAATAAAATAAATTAGACCTCATTTGACCTGTGTTTAAGCAGTAACATTTCTGTATTTTTAGTTAAACTTAATTAAGTGTACATTTACTTACTCCTGAGCCAAGAATTGATTAATTCTTTCAAACAGTCTTTTGGTATCTATCAATTGTGTGCAGAACACTATACTAGAAATGAGAAACATTATATAGCTAAATAAGTTATGGTCCCTACCTACATTCATGGAGCTCACAGTTTAATATAGGTTTATACTCCTCATTCTTCTTTGTGTTTGTAGGCTCATTTTTTTTCCATTTATTTTTCTTGTGACTGGGCTTTTATTGAAATTCTGTTCCCTTGACGTCTTTGGTGTTAAAGTCTTTACCTTGTATTCCTCTATTGCTCATAATTTGAATCGTCCCCACCTTTCCATGTAAATAGACTTTTAACGCTGGGCTGCAAAGTTACCTCAGCTTTTTCATGTTGAGGTATGTGGGTACTGATGGCCTGGTTTCCTGGCACTAGTAATTTCCATGGAGGACAAAACTTGTGCTAGTTGGATTTCAGTTCCCTTTACTTCAGGCCTAATGATGCTACTACCTGAACCTCCCTCCATCCTGTCCCTTTCCTTCATGTGCAGAAGCAGTGTATATGTCCTGGATAGAATCAGTACCTGACACTTCTAGAGTCAAAGAGGCAAAAGAAAGGAGGTTCTTTGGGCTGGCATTGTAAGTAGCAAGGAATCTCAAAATGTACCCATTTTATTCCCATTCCTTCAAATCAACTTCCTTCAGTATTTCCTCCACTTAGCATTTAAAGTCTAATTATACTGTGGTCACTGCCATCCCCCATGAGTTTGCGTTCACCGATGCTGGTTGATAGAGGCTGATGTGGGACTGAAGGCTATCAAAAGAATGGCATAATTTCACAGATACAATCCGATCCTCTCCCCTATTCCTTTAAATTCTGTAGCCAGAGTACTGTGCATTTTCAGTTTCTCTTCAAGACAAGATGCACTGATGACAGAACTCTGTAGACTAAAAATCTAAAAGCCTAACAGAATCTGTACACTACATTTTTCTTTTGTAAAATAATTTATTATAGAATATATGTAATTTAATACATGTAATAATATATGATATGTTACGCTCATATGCTTACATTACTGAAAAACAGTGTTCCATATTCAAGAAGTTGATGAATGAATAAACACATGAAAAAGCATTTATTTAGTGTTTACTATATACAAAGCACCATATTAAGTTTTGGGTATACAGTGTAAAATAATAAACTTGTCCCTGCTCTCAAGAAACTGTTGTTCTAATACAGAGAAACAACAAAAAAAAATGCTTTAAAAGTTCCAGGTAGACGATATAATCAAATAATTGCAGGGGGTCTAGAGAGAAGAAAGAAATGGGGATGGAAAGAAGATATATTAGGTATAAAAAATTAGTGTGGATAAGTCATTAGAGTTGAAAAAATTGAATAGATACAAATGTATATAGAATAGGTAAGCATCTCTAGAACACAGTTTACATTGAAAGATATGACTAAAGATAGTGATATACAAAGTTGTTCAGCATCTTTAATTGGAGATAAAAGAGTGTTTATATTTGGATGGCTGATATTGGGAGTTCAGTGAAGAATTTGGGGCAAAGTATTAATGCCAATGGGCAATAGGAAGGATTGGATAGGATGGGGACTGTATAGAAACCTTTGTCCTTATGGAGCATTGTCCATGCATACAAGACCTCAATTTATCCAAAAATGTGAGACCAAAATGCTAAGAACTGATCTTTAAGAGACCGGAGAGGATATATATATCAGAGAGCAGAGTTTGGCTTTGAGACTGTATTATACTGGTTTGTGATCATTAAGGGAGTTTAATTTTCTTTATTGATTTAGAAGAAGCATTTCCATTCACCTTTAAATATTATTTCCTCTTTGCCCTTTACATTATGAAACTCTCATTAAAAACCCCTTGGGGTTTTTCCCATTCCTTCAAAATCAACTTCCTTCAGTATTTCCTCCACTTAGCATTTAAAGTCTAATAATATTGCGGTCACTGCCATCCCCCAAAGTCTAACTTCATTATCATAGTTGGCTTGTTTCCTAGGACAGACTCAAAATAGCAACTGGGCAGAACTTCTTATTCTGCCAATGGTGTCCCTGAAATGCTTGTCACTCCACCCTTTCCCCCAACTCCTCCCCCACCATCATCTTCTGTAGTTTGGTTTTTAGGTATTCTGATCAATATCTGAGTAATTAAAATTTCTCAAGATCAAAGCCTTGACTTTCTCATTGGCCTTGCTTATCAGTTAAAGTATGTCTTGATCTACTCTTCTGTAACTGCCTGGAGATCTATTCTGCTATATCCCCAAACCACCTACCTCCCCATGTATGTCCTTGACTTTGTTCTTTTCATACTGTCCCTGCTGTGTCAGCCCAACTATTGATAGAACTTCCCTGAACAAATTGAGGTTAATCCCCAGGCAACACCACCTTCTTTCCTCCCACTTTGGTTTGTCTAATGTTAACATAGACTCTCAGTCCAATTTTGCAATTTTAAACCTTCTGATTTTTTTTGCTGGTTCAGCCCTATGTCTGATACTCCCTATCTGAATTCTTGAAATCATGTAATTCAAATCCAATAACACTATTATGCATGCTCTGAGCATTTGCAAAGAAAATGTTTACCTTTTTCTCTTATGTTTCATTTTATCTATAGAGATTTGGAGCTAATGAGCCTATAAATCTAGGGTTTTTAAAAATGATTTAACATATAATGTGAAGGAGCTGTCCATACATGGAATGGAAATGGCAGAATCATAATTAGGAATTTGGAAAGTTTTTTGCAAAAGAAAAATTCATTTTTGTATGTGTGGGCATATGTGCACATGTATTGTTAGAAGTCAGTTTATCCTTGTTACAGTCATGCTTTAAAAAAAGTACATTTTCTCTTCAAAAAACTCCAACCCTTGTCCCCTTAACCCTAACTTCCTACTAAAATAATAATCCTGATAAGAAATAGCTCCATGTCTCTCCTGAAGGAAGTCAAAGGTAAGTATTAGAAAGATCATGGTACTATATTTGGAGTCAAGATTCAAATCTAGGTCTATTACCTATGTACCTATACGCAAATAACTTCCTTCACCTCTATAACCTTTGGTTTGGTTTCCTTTATTATAAAATGAGGATTTTATAATATTTCATATTTCAATAATTTTAAGATCATGCTTTTATCACATGAATAATCACTCTTCTGATTTAAATTGCAGATCCTCTACATGTTTGAAGTTGGTCTTTGAATGAGATGAATTAAAGATCTCTCATAAGAATATGGCCTCGAATTATGCCCTAATTATGACTTGGGACTTTGCAAAACTGAGTTGTGCTATAGCCCAAAGCCACAGCTATTTGATTATCTTAGATAAACACACATTTCCCTCCTGTTCCTCCCTCAACTATCTTTTCATTAGCATTAAGTTCCTGATATGGTAAAGAGTATGTCATTGGTTAGTATTTTTTGCGTAGATTAGAATAAAAATCTGAACTCCCAGCCAATGGGAACAAGGACCAGAAAGGGGGAAGAAGGGTCTTCCACATTACTGTCTATATAATCCTATGTTCTGAACTTTGTTCTTTGCACTCCTATACTGACAATATCTTGTCTGTTAAGAGTTGCCCTTTTCCCCCAGTCATAATAAATATTTTTTGCTTTTCATCCTGAAAGTCTGTGATTTTAATTTGGGTGATCTCTATTAGTATAGAGAATTTCCTATGCCAGGTGTAGCCAACTTCCAGATGCTCAATCTTCTAAATCTTAGTTGAGAATAACTAGAAAATTAGTAAAGATACTAATCTGAAAGCCCTAAATTAAACTAAGTTCCTTTTGGGAATAATTTGAAATAAGAAAGAAACATTTCCAACTTTTTTTCTACTCACCTACATTCCCTTGAGATTTAAGAGAGAACCCCTCAATTCCAGAGTTTTAAGGAGTCTAAGCATCCACAGCCCACATCTTACTCAGATGTTCATGTTACCCCACTTTTGCTATGCCTTTCATTGTCCTGTGACCCACTATGAAGAAGAGGAAGTTTTATAGCCTGTAGCTATGCAAAACCCTGTGGATAGCTAAAAATCTTTTACCTGCAAAGGTTGTTTGCCCTTAGGCTCATTCTTACAAGTTGATTTCATTAGGAAAGAGAGCCAGTGTGGGGAAATATGTCTGTGGTTTGAACTAGTGCATTAAATCACCAGAAATGATAAAACGTCTTAGAACATCAATAAAGGTAAGAGGAATTAATCAAGAAAATTAATGAACTCACTCAATTGAGTTGGTCTGAGCATATTGTAATAATCAAAGGCATAAAATGTTCTCCTTTGAGCATTGGTTTTCACTGCAGCTAATGAAAATATAAAAAGGCAAAGAGGAATTAATTGCATGTGTTTGGAGAAGACATGCAATGAGATATAAGAGCAACCTTTATACCTGAACATGGAGTCATTAAGGATAAGAGGGGCATATTCTACTGTATTTAAATAGTTTTATGCCAGAGTCCCTATTAACTATAACACAGGAAGCAATAGGTTATAATGGGAAAAGCAATGAACTAGGAGTAAGGAGGCTTGAATTCAAATCTTGACTCTGCCCTTTATTTTCTGTGTGATCTTTGTTATTTACTTCACATTGATGAATCTCAATTTTCTCATATATAAAATGGGGACTATAAAAATATCAACTCTCTAAGCCCTATGCACAAGATGAGAATCAAATTATATAATATATATATATATATAAAATATTATACAAGTGAGAGCAAAAACTATGATTATCATTCATCTTTTTGTTAAATAAGAAATAAATCAACTGAATTCATTCTTCTATTTATTCATTCATTTGACAACGATTTATTGATTGTCTCCCATGAGCAAGGCCTTATAAAAGATAAGAGGAAGATAAAGATATCCTTCCCCCAACACAAAATCATGAATAGAAAATAATATTAAAAATCATTTAATTCAATCCTCTCATTTTACAAAAAGAGATAGAGAAGACTAACTTACTCATGATCATAACTAATGAGTGACCAACTTGAGAATTGCAGTGAAGTGGCAAGTGAATAGAGTATTGGACTTGGACTCACAAAGACCTCAGCTTGAATCAAAGTATTACTCTTCCCCCCAGAATTCGTTTGCTCTCTATCACATCCAGAATTATATATAATATCCTCCATTTGTCTTTTAAAGCCTTTCTCCATTCTGTCAACATTAATATTCAATTCTTCTTATGTCTTACTCCCCTCCATATTCTCCATGATACTCTTAACACTAGCCTTTTTGTTGTTCCTCTCACAAGACACTCAACCTTCAAGTATGTCATTCTACTGGCTTTTCCCCATGACTGAAATGTTCTTCTTCTTCCTCAATACTCTTGCTCCCCAGAATACCTTCAATTCTCAGATAAATTGCCACTTCTTGCAGGAAACCTTTCTTGATCCTCCATAATGTCAGTACCTTCCTCTTGAATTATCTTCAATTCATCCTGTACACAGATGGATGGAGATTTGGGATGAAACATCAAGTAAAACATTATTTGGTAACTAACTCAGACTATACTTTAAGTTAATTAAGTACCTTAACATGATTTGGAATTATTATGACTAGGAAAATCTCACAGGCTAGGTTGCTCAGTAGGTATCTTCTTGCTTGAGGTCCAAGCAAACAGATATGCATACATCTCAAGATGATATGTGAATGTGACTACATCTCTGACTCATGGGATATTGAATACAGCCTACTACAGATGCATTATGGACATCCCAGCCTCTGTGGAGATGGTTGCCAACCACTGATAGGATACAACAGGAAATAAGTACTCCAGGTGGTAAAATAAACAAAGATGAGGGAAAATCCACTAGGCTTCTTAAGAAGTAGATAAGGTAAAGTTTGCAAGTGAGTCATTGGGGGAGAGGGGGGTTAGTATGAATGTTTCAACTAATGCAAATCATATCTAATAAAAATATCCAGCTTAGTTAAATCCAACTTCAAATGTCTCAACCATATTTTTTCAGCTTTGATGTATAATGTCATTCTTAAATTGAGGAGGAATTTAAACCTTTGAAATAAAATTCAAGGACTTCTAGCTATTTGACTTAAATAAATCATTCCAATTGGTACTAATAATTCACTGCTTCCTTTGCAACCCTGGACTATTCTATATACTTCTAAATAGATAGAATAAATCATTGTATTTTTTAATGTCCTGAGTATAGGAAATCTTGTTTGAAAATTCATAGATCCACCTAAGAATCAAAATGCCCAATACTGCTTTAAAGTTGCATTATATATGTATTTTTCAAAGCCTTTTCTCTTACATATTCAGCACCCAAATGTACCTTCTGGCTATATTGATACAATTAATAATTGGCATTTATATATTCAAGGGCATATTTTTTTTATTTTGAAAGAGAAATAATCATAGAATCTTAGAGTTGAAAAGGGCATTGGAAGTTACACAGCCTTTTCTTGAATACTTCAAGCAATGGGGACCTATTACCTCCTATGATAGCAAATTCTATTTTGAAATAACTCAAATTGTTACGATGTTTGTGTTTGTTTTTCATTTTGCTTTTTTAATGCTTTTTATAACTTTTCTCTATTATTCCTAGTTTTTTACTCTGAGGCTAAAAAAATTCTAATGTTTCATAACCACCTTTCAAATAAATACTCAAGATAGTTATCATGTCCCATTCTCCCAATTCCCATTCTTCCCCTTTCAGGATAAATATCACTCAGTTCCCTCAACATTCATCTTCATATGGCATGAATTCAAAATCTTTCAACATCCTGGGTATCCTTCTCTGAACACACTCCAATAATCAATGTCCTTTCCTTCGTAAAATGGGATGTCCAGCATAACCATAATATTCAAGATATAGTTAGACTAGGACAGAGTGGAAAGGGGCTATCATCTCCTATTCGAAGAAGTGATTACTTTCAGTGTAGCCAATATGTACATTAGCTTTCATGAGTGTTTATCACATGGGTAAGTCATATAGTTTTCAAAATTTCCTAAACCTCTAAATCCTCCTCAAACTACTATCTAACTTCACCTTCCTCACTCAATATTTCTGAACCCAAGGTTAAAATTTTGCATTTAATTCCCATTAATTTCATCCTATTCAATTCATTTCAACTACTTATACTGTCAGTCTCTTTTTGAATCCTTTCAAATTCATTGACGATCAAGATAGGATGCTGCCATGGCAGGACCTGGGAAGCCAAGATGTTAAATTACAACATTATTCAATTAGAGATTTAGTTCCTCAAAAGAAGACTAATTGACAAATGCTTGAAACTAATTTCACCAGTTGCATAATTTTACTTACTACCAATCTACTAATCCACCTTCTATTAATCAATCAGTCTAGCAATCTTTCCATAAATCAATAAAAATCCTACCCACCTAAGTATCAAAAGTACCCACCCTGTTGATGCTGTTAGTGGCAGTGCAGAGAGTTGAGGTGTTAGAATCCCCTCCTGGTCAGTGAAGCTTCATCATGAAAGAATTCACAAAAACAAAAAGTTTGACTAGCAAAAGGAAGTTTTATTGACTCTGCAGAAGTCAGCTTTGCCAGGAGCCCCATTGGCAAGGTCCTGGCAGAGAAATAAACAGATGTGTTAACACTGAGAAAGAAAACATCTTCACAGCAGGCAGGGGTCCTGACAGGCAGCTAGGCCATGAAGAGAGGTTCCTTGCTTTGGGCCTCTGCAAAGAAATGAGTTTAAAATTGCCCTTTAATAGGAAATCTGCCCCCAGGTCTAGATTTCCAGTAGAATGAGACCACTTAAGTTCAAGTTAAGTAGGAGTGGTCCTGGACTAATTTTCAGTTCAATAGAGAATGCAGTAGTTCCACCAAGATAACAAAATGAAGCCACTTTATCTTGATTCCCTGAGGCAAGCCTCTCCCAGAGAAGAGTTTCTCAAGAGTTCAGCCATCGCTTCTCTCCCAAAGTCAGAGGACAGTTTTAGGGTTCCCCATCACTATAATCAAAATACCAAACAACTTCTTTCTTTTGTATCAAAATAACCAAATTGACAGCTTTGGGGATGAAAAAATATCTTCTGCTTAATAATATTTCTTTTTAGAGGTTTCTATCTTAGAGTTTTAGAAGCAGCAGGGAATAATGGAAATAGTATTTCACACTGTGTCAGAAAAACTGGGTTCAAGTCCAAAATCCTACATTTATTAGATGTATGGGACTACAGGCAAGTCACTCAATCTCTCCGAGCCTGCATCTTTTTCTATAATTCAGTTCAGTAAATATTTACTAAGCATCTACTTAGGGTGATAAACACTGGGGATACAAATAAGAAGAGAAACAATTCCCGTCTTCAAGGTGCCTACAGTCTAATGAGGGAAGACGATGCACAAAAGGAAGCTAGAAATGGGGGTACTACCAGAAAGGATCTGATACAGGTTAATCAGCATAATGATGAGATTTTCAGAAATTTACTTTATTCTGGGAGGAACATCATGTTCCAAACTGATGGAAAGTGAAGACTATAAATTGGGAATTGGAATAGGACCTGTTTCACTAAAAAGAACATACTATATTAACATGAGTGCATTATTAATGGCTAATATTTATATAGCACTTTAAAAATTACAAAATATTACAAATATTATTCATAAGGTACTTTTTTACAAAATTCTTATTACAAATATTATTTCACATAATCAAGAGTTAGCTGCTACTTATTATTTCTACTTTTACAAATGAGGAAACTGAGGCAAACAACATTAGCAATTTCTACAGGATTACATGCTAGGAAAATATAAGAAAAAGGATTTTATTTAGGTCCAGTACTTTCTATCCACTATGCCATCTAGCTGCTTTATTAGGGACAGAACATAAGCTATCTCTGAGATAGGTAATGTTTTACTTCTATTATTGTATGACAAACAGTATAGTATCTAGCACATAGTAGGTGGCATTAACTAATTTTAGTTGATTGAATCACCATTGCTATCATTAAACTTCTCATTTCTTTTTCTATTTGCATCCCCATACTTTACACATGATGAGCCCTTAATAAATGCATTTTCTTTCATTTATTTCTTCATATTCCATGATAATTATTTCTCTTCCTTTTCCCTCCCAGGTTTTTAAGTGATTGAATTATTTTAAATCAGGCAACATATTCACCCTGTGATTGATGAATTTTTTTAAAGTGGTACTAAACATACTATTTATAATCTTCTTTTCCCAGGTGAACACTGTTGTCATCTGCAGAGACATATGTTCATTTCATTGTTTGGATCTCATTATCTCCTATCATATTTCTGGCACTTCTTTGGTGTTTCTTCACCAAGAGCACTTCTTATCATGTAGTAAATTAATTGATGTAGGACATCACTGACCTATCTTTAATTTGTAAGATATGTCAGTTTTAGAGAAACTCAAGAGCAAAAGCATTTCACTTTCCAAAAAATCATCTAATTTTATCTATTTTAGAAGGAAGTTCCCCTCAATAATATAATTGACATTGGGAGGGGAAAAGGAAGGGGAAAACAAGATGGATAATGGAGGAAAATAGCAAGAAAGAAAGAAAAAAGACCCAGTTCCATTTAAGAATCCTATTTTGTCACCCAAATTTAAGGTTTAGTATGCAATGTATAAATCCATGCTGGATTCCCTAGTTCTGAATAAACAAGATGGACAAAAATGGCAAGTATGATGTAAAGCTATCTAGAAATCAAGTCAGAAGGTCCTCTTTTCTACAGAGTACTACCATTTCCTAACTGTAGAACCTTAGACAAGTTACTAGTTTGAGTTTATATTACCAACATTTATTGCTCCATGATTTTTTTTATCCTCAAAGCCTCTTCCTAATGAGTAATCAATATTAATTGCATGACATAATAAATGATAAAAAAAAAACTTAATTTGAGATAGATAAGGAATAGACCTATGATTTCACTGGAACAGAGAACACCCTCTGCCAATGCATATTAGCACTTTTCCTGCAATTTGCAGTTTTAGAGAGTTGCTAAAACATTGAGCTACCCAGATTCACATAGTTAGTATGTGTCAGAAACCCAGGACTTCCTGGTTTCAAGAACCCCTACCTATCAATTACACCACATTGCCTCTCATACTTAAACTAGAAATGCAAGAAAATACATTTAAAAATAAACAAAATAAAATAAAAATAAAAATAAACAAATTAAAAAAAAAAAAAAAAACTTCCAACCCCCTGGAACGCCTTTCTAATCTCTAAAGACAAATTATTGTGATGCCCTCCTGACATAGGTATGAGTTCAGTACCAATCAAAGAAAGACAGAAATAGCATTTTAGTAATTTGTTTATGTGGTGATGATAAAAGGTGCTACACCTTATGGTTTGAGCCATGACATCACTCTCTATAGGCACTATCTCTATCTTGAGCTAAAGGTGAAAGCGACCTCAGAGATCATCTAATCCAACCTCTTCATTTTTCAGATGAGGAAACTAAGACATAGAAAAATAAGATTTTCTTGTGCAAGATTATTTAAAATCTATTAAGTGTCAGGACCAAGAACTGAATCAGAGTGTTTTTCACTGTATCTTACGGCCTTAGTACACTCAGTTTTTTTCACTACTAAACAGATGAATTCACAAGATCATTGCTGTCTAAACAAAGGGGATAAAGTCACTATCAATCAGTCACTTAATAAGCATTTCTTAAATAGCTATGAAAGGGCTCTTAAGGACTGTGCTTAAAGCTGGAAATACAAAAGGGGAAGAAGGGAAGAATATAAATAAAAATTATCCGCTCCTTAATGAGGGAGACAATATTCGAGTGACCATGGACAAACAAGATGCACATAGGATAAAGTGGGAGTGCTGTCCAAGGGAAGACTCTAAAATTAAAGAGTACTAGGAAAGATTTTATGGAGAAGGATTTAAATAAGACCTGAAGATTTCCCAAAATCAGTCCATATTAGAGTCCAAAAGCCGGGATGAGTAGGAATGGGGAAATCTCAATGGGATTTTATAATTCTATTGTGATGGTGTCCAGAAGGCCAGCATTGGAGGGAGAGAAAGGAAAAATGGTCATATTTGTTGTTTGTCCTTCTTTCTCAAAGAGAAATATGACATCAGGGAACTGATGCTATGACATGAAAGTGAATTGGATTTAAGGGAACTGTGCAAGGTCACTTGTCTCACTTTCCCCTCCAGAGCCATGTGGGCTCAGTGGCCAGATATAGATCAGGATGACTGTAGATGGTCCTGTATGCATTGGGAGACTTCAGTCTTTTGAAGGTAATTTCTTCAACAAGTCTGTTTGACTGAGGCTAATTAAGGCTGGATAGCAATTGAAGCAAATAATCTCCTCTTTCATCTGGTACCCAAAAAAATGAATACTAATAAAATGTCACAAAAGTAGTTATGGTCATTTTCTTCCAAATTCCCTATTCCTCTTAGAATTTAAATTTCTATATAACAGAGATTATTTCTATTTTTGCCTTTCTATCACTAGTTCCTATTATCATAACCAGCAAATTGTGGGTACTGAAAAATGCTTATTAATTAAGTGATTTCACCTTCTTGGTTTTTCCAGAACTTTTTTCAAAAAACCCCACTTCAGACAGATCAGAGTTTCTTAAACTTTTTCTACTCACAACCCTTTTTGCCTGAGAAATTTTTACATGACCCCAGGTATATAAGTAAATAAATCAAACATTTACATTTAAATGATATCATTTTATCATTTAAATGATAAAAAAGATAATTCTTTGCTATGCATATAATTTCACTATTTATTAAGGATGAAAGAAATTTTGTAAACTAATGAGATGATTGTTTATTTTTATATAAAGAATTAAATCTCAGCAGAATATTTGATATCTTTTACTGTTGTCAAATTTTTCACAAACCCCATATTTAGTTATATGACCCTGTATGGGGTCACAACCCATAGTTTAAGAAGCTTTAGATAGACCACCTTACTGAATGTTCCTGCAAAGCTTCTTGGGGCAGAATATTTGGGATTCTCTCTCCCCAGACAATACATGGTACCAAAAAATTATTGAGAACATAATGGTTACCTAAGAAATGATATATTATACTTGTACAGGTATCTATTTCTCCATCTTTATTAAGAGTTGCACTACTTCTCATAAGCAAAGGCTCAACTGGTCTTTGAACCAAAAAGATTATATTATATAACTAGGTTCTCATTTACATGAAATGTCGACTCCTTACCAGAGCTTTCTCCATAATACCATTTTAGCCCTGAGTACAGAGTTTTATTTCAGATAAGTATTGGCACATCAAATCAGCAGTGCAAACTTTATTATAATTGTTTCCTCTTCTCAGGAATGAATAAAATATACTATATCACTTTCCTATCCAACAATAATGATCTTTCCTCAGTGGGACCCCAAACTAAGGCTTCCCATCTCTACCAGCCAATTAATCAGCCTCATTGTAGGCCTGGAGTACATTAGTAAAGGAGAAAAAAAAGTTTAGCCACCTCACCTACGGTGAGGGAGTACAAGTTAAACAGAAAATAATTACTGACAAATTTACCAACTTGGAAAGTCATTCTAAACAGCCCAGAAAGTACCATGAAAATGGATTTCCATCGCATTTACAACTTAGACGAAAAGATTAAATGGAAGGAAGAATATTTACTAAGCCCACTAGGGACATGCTGACTGCCAAGCAGCCAGGATAGATTGTGTCAGGGAAAACATCAGGAGATGACTCCCAAAGGAGGATTAGATGGGAGGAGAATATAGAACATACAACAGAGTCAGATGTGGGGGTCACCTTTTACTACTGGAAGTTAGTTTAATAGAAGGGGCTCTGACCATTGTTGCCTCAGGCAGATCATCCAATAAAAGATTCCAAATCAATCTGGCTGGCTTTTGAGTGATGCTGGAAGATATTGGTAATTTTGCAGATTCAAGTCACACATGCTGGAACACAGGAACAGACGCGAGCACCATGGATATTCATTTCTTAGTAATTACTGCTCGCAGACGTCAGCCCCAAATGTGCCAGGGGAAAGGGAAAAAAAGTGAGGTTCTCAGATGTCAGTTTTACACTTGAGAAAATCATTTGGTTGTGAGAAGTAATCTAACAGAGTATTCCCAGTTTAATTTGTGGCTTGCATAGGAGGCTTTCCTAAGTAATGTTAGCAAAAGAACTGCATTTTAATCAGGTGTCCATTTTCATTTCTTATTATAGTTGTAATCACTTAGCTAGTTTTAACATATCTGGAAGGTAGAATTGAGATAAAGTCCAACGATACTGATAACTCTTTCTAGTTTGTGATAGAAGGGTAGCATTACAGCCTCAAAGGAAGGTCAGTGGTCTCAGAGCCAGAAAACAAAGCTTTTATTTGTCTCTTTCACTAACCAGAAATTTGCTGTTAGTCTTGATTACCCTTCTCAGTCACTTAATTGTATTTTCATTCATATCATACTCTAGAATCATATTTCTACAACTAGAAGGGACTTCAGAAGAAATCTATATTAATTCTCTGATTTTACAGAGAGTACTACTGAGGCCAAGAGAAATTAAGTAATTTGTTCAATTATAAAAAAGTAAATGCCAGAAAGGGAATTTGAAGTTAGACCCTCAAAGTGGTACATTTTTCACCCTATGTACTCCACCTGTGTGACTATTGGCAAGCTCCTGAATCTCTGTAGAACCTCATCTATAAAATGAGAAGACTGAATTGAGTGATCACTGAAGTCCCTGCCAGGAATTTCAATATTCTGATTGTCTGAAGATTCAGTATTAATTCTATAAACACATAGAATGCTAGAAACATGTAAACAAACAGTTATTAAGCACCTGTTTTCAGAATTTTGAATGATACAACAAATAAATTATAAATCAAATAATAATTTCAGAATATTAGCTAATATAAGGACTACTGGTTAGGACTAACTTTCCTATAAGTTGGGATGAATCACCATTTTGAATACATCCTGATTTAAGGCCTTTCCCCAACCTTTCCTGCTTCTATTTTCATCCAGTAATGCCAGTGGGTCAGAGAGAGATAGGAAGAGTTGACAACATAGTACACAACTATGGAAGATGTGTACAGAAAGCAAAATTTAAAAGATGAAACCTTTGTGGCTATTTATCTGGAAAACTGTGATAACTGGAAGCAATGTATTTTTCTTAAGGGTTACTGGACTAGAAAAAGGCATTTTATCTTGAGGCCATTTAATTATTGCCTATGAAAAGTGATATCTCTCAGGAGCTTTCCTGTGATGCTCTTTACTATTCTCTATAGTTTGAGTGCAAGCAATTAGATGGCTTAGTAGATAAACTTGGAATCAGGATGATCTGAGTTCAAATGTGGCTCAGACACTTAGTGGCGATGTGATCTTGGGCTGCCAATTCCAGGACAGAGATGAAAGATTGAGTTTCTTGTGTGTTGAAGAAGCAAACTAATATGGTTAGACTATAGAAAATGTAGAGAATAGTAAATAGATTGTAAAGATAGGAAGAGGTCATAGTGTTGAGAGCTTTAAATGGCTAAAAAAGAAGTTTATATTTGATTGAGAGTTAATATGCAGCTATTAGAGTTTAACCGGATGGGAAACAATGTCACACAGTTAGGAGAAAATTAGTTACTTTTTGCTAACTATATAAATGATAATATGAAGATACTTGAGGTAGGGAGGTCAGAATGGAACTTGATACAGAAACTTGTGCTGGATATAAAGCTCTAGTCATTATCTACATAGAGATGATAATTGATCTATGGTGATTAATGAGATCATATGGTGAGAGAGGAGAGGTCCATATTATTCAGAGAAAGAAGGAAACTTAAAGATTACTGAATTATTATGATATAAACTGGAGGTAATGAGGTCCTGAAATAAAATAATAGCTATAAATGCAGAAAAGACTCTATATCTAAAAGTTATTATATAAACAAAAACAACAAGATTTGACAACTGACTGGATATGTGAAGTGAAAGGGTAAGTAATTAGAAGATCAAGGTGGCAAACCTGGGTGATTTTGAACATAGTGACATTCTCCGTTGTAATAAGAAAGTTTAGAGGAAAACAGGCTTTCAGATGGTGTAGTAAAGGAGAATAATAAGAGTACTATTTTGGATCACAGTTGAGTTTCAGATGCTTATAGGACAACTAACTCAAAATGTCCAATAGTTGTTGATACAGAACTAGTACTCAAGAGAAATGCAAGGATTGGTTATAAATATTTGCTTGTCAGCTGAATAGAGATGATATTTGATCCCAGAGTAGCTGAAGAGGTCTCCAAATGACATAGGAAAGGACCATGGTATTTCAAGCTAAAAGGGAAATTAAAGATTATTCAATCCAATCCCACACACACACTGTAGACAAGGAAACTAAAATCAGAGAGAATCATTGGCTCCAACTCTAGCATTTTCTCAACTATACTGCAAACCCAAATCAATAGAATGATATGAACAAGGGAACAGAAAAAGATATATGGTTTTATTCATGCATTAATCATATCATATTTAAAACTGTAATTACTTATTGATAATTCAGCACTACAAGGCATAGATTAACATGATAGAGTAAATGATTCTGGTATTTTACTGAAAACGTTTACATAAATTATATCTATATTAGAACAAGTCTTAACTAGAAGCTTCATGTGGGAACACTGACTCAAAGATTTTGAGGCTGTGGAAAGAGCATTAAACTTTCCTGCTAAACTCAGTCATAGAAACCCTAGTTCAAATCTTGACTCTACCACTTACTTGGATAATTAATTTAACCTTAATGAAGTTCTGTTTCTTAACATATAAAATGAATAGATTGTAGTATATGGACATTGAGGTTCTTTTTAGTTCAAAGTCTATGATCTAATGATTGATGGATCAGCACCAGAATGAAAAAGGGTTGGGAAAGGTGTTGGGGTCCCCAACTAGTGCACACCTGCTGACACCAGCTGGAGTCTGAGCACTTACCCACAATTATTGTTGCCTTGATGACCTTCAGACGGCTCCGGATACGACAGAGCAATCTGACACCACTTAGGCAGTTAGAGAAGCTTTCTTGCTTGGTTACATCATCTGGTCCCTTCTTCCTTACTTTCTCTCCCTCTGCTGTCCTGTACTTATACCCCTCTCACCTGCCCTTGCCAACAGGCCCCAGCAACAAGGATGTGTTTAGCTTGTGTATCCAGGAGCCCAACTCCCGAGACGGTGGAAGGGATCTCGATCTAGTGTGTGCTCGATGCCTGTCCTGGTATATCTACAGGGTGTGCCCCAGATCTTCAACCAATGAAGCAGAACTCACACCTGAGCCCTCAACATCCATTCCCAAGAGTGAGCTGACTGAGATCCAACCAGCCAAAGACCACAAGGGTCAAGGTACACGATGAAGGGTCTCAACATTAATGCAGACTCTTGTTATTCTGTTCCCTAGCATTCTTGTTGCTAAGTCCCCTACTAGAAAGGAATCTTTCAGAAGATAGGATTTTAACTGGAACTTAAAGGAAGTCAAAAAAGGCAGGCAGATGAGGAAGAAGAACATTCCAGGTATGGGGGACAGTCAAAGAAAATGCCTAAAGACAAGAGATAGAGTGTCTTGTTCATAGATAAGAAGAAAAGTGTCATTAAATTGAAAAGTATATGATGGGTGGTAATGTATATAAAAAGACTATCAAGCTACAAAGAAATTAGGTTATAAAGAGCTTTGAATTATGGAGTATTTTGAATTTGATTGAGAAAGTAATAGGGAACTACTAAAATTTATTGAGTAAAGAATGTGACACTTTAAGGGCTGAGTGGAGGACAGGTTGAAGTAGAGAGACTTGAGGCAGGTAATCTACCAAGAGGCCATTGCAATAGTCCAGACATAAGGTGATGACAGCCTCTAGTTGAGTATAGTGGAGAAAATGGAGCAATACATAGAAGATATTGCAAAGGTGAAATCCACAGACATTAATAACAAATTGGACACGGAGAGTGAGAGATGATGAGGAGCTGAAAATAACTACTAGATTTCAAGTCTGAAAAGTTAGTGTTGGTGTTGTTACTAGTTGGGTTATGGTATTGTTACTAGCTCTGAGACCTCAGGAAATTCATTTAAACACCCAAAGAGTTAGTTCCCTCATCTCTAAAGAGGAGATAACAGCACTTGCCCTAACTTGATAGGGCTGATGTCAAGATCCTTTGAGATGAAATACGTGGAGAAGCTTCAGAACCCAAACTCTGAAAGAAACAAAGGTCATTCAATAAGGAAGAGAAAATGAGGAGGAAAAAAAATTCCTCATCATCCCCCAGTTTTTGTTGATCATTTGGCTGGGACAAACGTTGTTTTATTGATTTTACTTCTAAATGAGCCACCAAATAGCTCTCTGACTTTGGAACTGAGTGTTGCATTTATCCACTGGCTTGGCACTATCCAGAGTCAATTACAAAGATCATTCAGTCAACTAGCACTTTTTTTTCATAATTATAACTTTTTATTGACAAAGCCCATGCCTAGGTAATTTTTTACATTATCCCTTGCACTCACTTCTGTTCCGACTTTTCCCTTCCCTCCCTCCACCCCCTCCCCCAGATGGCAAGCAGTCCTATACATGTTAAATAGGTTACTGTATATCCTATATACAATATATGTGTGCAGAATCAAACAGTTCTCTTGTTGCACAAGCAGGATTGGATTCAGAAGGTAAAAATAACCCGGAAGGAAAGCAAAAATGCAAACAGTTTACACTCATTTCCCAGTGTTCTTTCTCTGGGTGTAGCTGCTTCTGTCCATCATTTATCAATTGAAACTCAGTTAGGTCTCTTTTGTCGAAGAAATCCACTTCCATCAGAATACATCCTCAAACAATATCGTTGTTGAGGTATATAATGATCTCTTGGTTTTGCTCATTTCACTTAGCATCAGTTCATGTATGTCTCTCCAAGCCTCTCTGTATTCATCCTGCTGGTCATTTCTTACAGAACAATAATATTCCATAACATTCATATACCACAATTTACCCAGCCATTCTCCAATTAATGGGCTCAACTAGCACTTTTAAGTCTCTGCTGTGTGCAAGATATTGTTCCAAATGACCAGCAGGATGAATACAGAGAGGACTGGCGAGACTTACATGAACTGATGCTGAGTGAAATGAGCAGAACCAGGAGATCATTATATACCTCAACAATGATACTGTTTGAGGATGTATTCTGATGGAAGTGGACCTCTTTGATAAAGAGAGCCTTAATTGATCAAAGATGGGCAGAAGCAGCTACACCCAGAGAAAGAACACTGGAAATGAATATAAACTGCTTGCATTTATGTTTTTCCTCCCGGGTTATTTATACCTTCTGAATTCAATTCTCCCTGTGCAACAAAAAAACTGTTTGGTTCTGCACACATATATTGTATCTAGGATATACTGCAACCCATTCAACATGTAAAGGACTCTTGCCATCTGGGGGAAGGGGTGGAGGGAGGGAGGGGAAAATCGGAACAGAAATGAATGCAAGGGATAATGCTGTAAAAAATTACCCTGGCATGCGTTCTATCAATAAAAAATTATTAATAAATAAATAAAAGATATTGTTCCAAGGACTGAAGCTACAAAGAAAAGCAAATAGACATTCAAAGTCTAATGAGAAAGATACAAACAACAATATGTACAAATGACATATATACAAAATGAATTGGAACTAATCTAAGTAGAACTGCTTTGAGTCTTAAAATAGCCCTCATCACTTATACTAATCTAGCTTGGACTGATACAATGCTCTAATGGACTGCTACTTCTCTGCCTCTACTCCAACCTCTCCCTTGCGAATGCAACATTCACACACCTGCCAAATTGATTTTCCTGTAGGTCACTCCCCTGTCTAGAAAATTCAGTGGAGTTTCTAATTTCTAGTGACATTGTTTCATATATTTTTGCAAATTAGCAAATTTTTGCTATTGCCTGCCTTAATAGAAGAAAGTTATGCTCTTTTATTTGTTTTTGCAATCTATTGTGATATGTTGCTTTGATTGAAGTATATAAGAAAAATCCAGCATCACACAGAGAGTTGAAAAGGGAAGAGTATTTTAATAAGTAAATAATGTGTTAGTGTTTTATGAAAATAGTTTTAACCTCAGAACCCCCCTTAAGGGGTGTTGGGAATTTCCAGAGTTCCATATTTCATATTTCAAGAGCTACTAGCCTAGAGAATTCCCAGTGCAGAAACAACCTTAACCAATAATAAACAACTTTAAATTTCAGAATGTTGACCAGGACACCAAGAGGTTAAGTATCTTTGACCAGGATCACAAATAAACCTGCCACTTGGGTGGCCAATGGGCCACTTGCTCTTGAATTTCTTCATAAAAGGATTCCTTTTTCCTCAAAAGAAAATCCTGTGTAGGCCTAAAAGGAAAAAAATATTTTAAAAAGCTCCATCCACTTGCCATTTGACTTGTTCTGCTGTATTTGAAACAAACAAACAAAAAAAAACACAAATGGAATATAAAAATAATAGAAAAAAAGGAAAATTTCAGATGGGAAAAAATAAAAGTTTAAAAAAATAGTCAATTAATAAGCTTCATTTACTCCAAAATCATTTTGTGCCTCGAGTTAGTTAGCATGCTAATTGTTTTGCCTGGGAATTTAGACGTTGCTTGGAGGAATCAGTATGATTCAAGCCCAGATGTGTGTTCACCATAATATGTTCTTGATGTAAATACTGCCTATAGTTCTTTGGGGACTTTTTAACTATGGCATACTTTCTGTTCTGCTTAAAGTCTTATTTGTTCAGTTAGTACATCATTTAAATATAGTGAATGGAAGCATCTGCTTGTGAATCACATCCTGGGTCAGCTGGGTACCACCTGAAGTGTCAGAATAGAGAGATCATGAAAATCTTTTCATTTAGTATGTTCTGAGGGGATGAGTATCCCACCTGGGTGATAAATAGCTTATTCTTTAGCAGGGTCTGTGTTTGCTTTCATTTCTTTTCCTAAATTGATAATTATATTGTATATTAATGTATTTTGATTTACTGATGTTGGTCCCAACATTTCTAAGTGCTTATCTCAAATTATAACAATAGCTAGCACTTATGTTAAGGTTTGCAAAGAGCTTTACAAATACAAAAATCTCATTTTATTATCAGAATAACCCAGAAAGGTTGGGCTATTAATTCATCTCTATTTTATAGTTGAAGAAACAGAGAGAGAAAGTGGTTTAACATATACATCTATTAAGTGTCTATGTCCAATTCAAGTCTTCCTAATTCAAAATTTAAGTGCTCCATCCATTATATGAACTGTCATATATATATATATATATATATATATATATATATATATATATATATATATATATATATATATATATATTATGCCCTTATTACACAGGAAGAAACTGAGGGACTGAGAAGGTTCTGACTTAGGGTTAGCATTTAGTGTCACAATTCAATCAATTATACAAGAGCTCCATAGACAATCTCTGTGACCTCCTAGACTAAAGCACCCCTCCCTGGCTACCACTCCTCTATATATGTCTTTATACAATATTATCAGTTCCTCAAGAGAAAGAAACTTTTGTATTTGTATACTCAAAATTTAGCATGACAGTTGGAACATAGAAGATACTTTTTTCTTCATTCATTCATTGAAATTTAGATCCACATAGGACAAAAGAGTCAGTAACTATAGCAATCTAGTATTTGACAAACCCAAAGACAAAGACCCCTTTTTGGATAAAGACTCACTATCTGACAAAAACTGATGGGAAAATTGGAAACTAGTATAGAAGAAACTAAACATTGACTCACACCTAACACCACATTTCCAAGATAAGTTCAAAATTTATGTTTACATAGAGTGATATTATAAGCAAATTAAAAGAGCATAGAATAGTTTACCTCTCAGATCTGTGGAGAAGAAAGGAATTTGTGTCCAAAGACAGACTGGAATTCATAACTGAACAAAAATAAATAATTTAATTATATTAAGTTAAAAAGTTTTGAACAAGTAAAATTAATTACTATTTTTATATTCAAGGCTTCTGATAAAGGTCTCATTTCTAAAATATGTAGAGAAATGACTCAAATTTAGAAGAATTAAAATCATTCTCCAATTGATAAGTAGTCAAAGGATATGAACAGACAATTTTCAGATGAAGAAATTAAGACCATTTCTAATCATATGAAAAGGTGCTCTAAATCACTATTGATCAGAGAAATACAAATTAAGACAATTTTGAGATACCACTGCACACCTCTCAGATTGGCTAAGATGACAGGAAAAGATAATGACAAATGGTAGAGGGGATGTAGGAAAACTGGGATACTAATACATTGTTGGTGAAACTGTGAATGGATCCAGCCATTCTGGAGAACAATTTGGAACTTTGCTCAAAAAAATTATCAAACTGTCCATACCCTTTGATCCAGCAGTGTTTCTATTGGTCCTGTATCCCATATCTTTAAGGAAGGAAAGGGACCCATATTTGCAAAATTGTTTGTGGCAACCCTTTTTATAGTTGCTAGAAACTGGAAATTGAGTGGATGCCCATCAATTGGAGAATGGCTGAATAAGTTATGGTATATGAATGTTATGAAATATTATTGTTCTGTAAGAAACGATCAGCAGGATGATTTCAGAGAGACCTTGAGAGACTTATATGAACTGATGCTGAGTGAAGTGAGCAGAACCAGGAGATCATTGTACACAACAACAGCAAGATTATATGACAATCAATTCTGATGAACACAACTCTTTCCAACAATGAGATGATTGATACCCGTTCCAATGATCTTGTGATAAAGAGAATCATCTATACCCAGAGAGAGGACTGTGGGAACTGAATGTGGATTACAACATAACATTCTCACTCTTTTTGTTGTTGTTCAGCTTGCATTTTGTTTTCATATGCATTTGCTTTCCTTTTTGATCTGATTTTTCTTGTGTAGCAAGAGAATTCTATAACTATATGTACACATATTGGATTTAACATATATTTTAACATGTATAACATGTATTGGATTGCTTGCCTTCTAGAGGAGGGGATGGGGGGAAGAAGGGGAAAATCTGAAAAACAAGACTATGCAAGGGTTAGTGTTGAAAAACTATCCATGCATATGTTTTGAAAATAAAAAGCTTGAAAAAGAAAAAAATAGAAATGAAGAGAATAGTAATTATTATAACAACATCATAATTCTATTATGATAGTAATATTTTCAGCATAAAAGAATAATAATCCCAAGAAGTCAGGACAACCATGCCAATGTTATATATCTCACACACAAAAAAAGGATCTTCTATGTTCCAAATGCAATGCTAAATTTTGAGTTTGCAAATACAAAAAGCAAGACAGTTTCTTTCTCTGGTGAACTTATAATAGTGTATAAAAACATATATAGAAAAAAAGCCTTCTTTCTTTTGAAGGCTTGCACTTTCTCCCCAAAAATTGCAATAAATAATGTCTTACATATGTGAAAAATAAAATTTAGATCTAGTTTTACCAATTCCAGGTCCATTTTGCTTTCACCTATGCCATGTTGCTTTCCACTAATGGACTCTGTCCAATTTTGGATCAATTAGGGGCATTGGGAGCTTGAGAAGAAGTGAGGTATATAGAAGAAAGTTGGTTAAATCAATTGAAAATATAGACTTTTAAAACTACAAAGGATTTGGAGTTTATTTAGTCCAATGATCCTTTTTACAAATGGAGAAATTAAATGAGTTTCTTGAGGTCACTCAGCTAAATTGCTAGACTCAGAATCAGTCCTTTTGACTCAAAATTTATCACTTTTTATATTACACCATGTTAGGATTGATATTAATTATTAGTAGTAAGCTGACTTTAGAGAAAGCACCTTGGTTTCTTTTGTTATTCCTTTTAATATTCCAGCTCCTTATAATATTCTAATCTGCCTTCCCAATCCTGTTCTAAAGAATCCATATACTAAAAAAAAAAAAATCTATATACTACTGTAACATGACAGCTGCTCTCTGCCAGCTTCTCTATCAACACCATCCCTCAGGTGTCAATCCCTCATCTCAGAATGCACATACTCATACTTACCTGTTGAAATTCTTTTCTTTCAAGTTTCAGCTCAGGTGCCATCCTTCCAGGAATTTAACTTAACCTTATCAGTTGAAAGCATTCTCTCCCTGCTCAAATTATCCTCGAGTATTCTGTCTGAATTTCTCTTTTGCTCATCATACTATCTTTTTATTTATATTTATTTATATAAATGCAGCCTGCCTGATGCAATATAATGCAACCTCCCTGAGAGCAGGAATCATTTTTTTCATATTGTATACCCAGCACCTAATATAATGTTTTACACACAGTTGATATTTAATAAACGTTTTCTGAATTTCAATCCCCGCCTGATGCTTCTGTTCTTTCCCCCACTGCTATAACCTCACAGCTGCTGTTCTTTAAGCTTTAAGCAGAAGGTCCCTGAAAAAAACATAATCTTTCATTTCATAAAGTTGTAGTCATAATCAGAGAGTGTCAGTTCCTGGAGAGTAAAAAAATGAAGATCACCTAATGCAATGCCCTCATTTTATAGGTAAGAATATTGACTCAAAGTAAATAACTTGTCCAAGTTCACACAACTAGGCTATATAAAAGGGCACCTAGGTAAAGCAGTGGATAATGTCAGTATGCAGTGAGAAGATTCATCTACCTGAGTTGAAATTCAGCTTTGAATACTTCCTAGCTATGTGAACCTGGGCAAGTCATTTAACCTTGTTTGCCTGTAAAATGAAAATGGCAAATCCAGAATCTGCCAAGAAAACTCCAGATGGGGTCATGAAGAGTCAGACATAACTGAAAAATGACTGAACAACAGAAGGGCCAGATCCTATTGCTCCAAATCCATGATTTTTTTCATTATAAAACTATGAAAAGGAATCGTGGTTCAAGTCATTATCTTAGGTGATAAATAATAGTCCAATCCAAAATACGTGAAGTAAGAAAATCTAAAAATCAAAGTAGATCAAAAGCATTAATAATAATAACCAATATTTAAATAGCACTTACTATGTGTTAGTCACTGTGCTAAGCATTTTACAATTATTATCTCATTTAATACTCATAATAATATTGTAATATAGGTGCTATTATTATTCCCATTATATAGATCAAAAAATTGAGATAAAAAGAGGTAAAGTGACTTGCCCAGGACTAACATACCTAACAGGTATCTAATGCTAGATTTGAAATTAGATCTTCCTGATTCTTTAGCATCTAATAAAAAGAATAATTAACACTTAGATAATTGATACTTAGAATAATTAACACAAAACTCATTACATATTTTAATCCTCAAAATTCTGTAAGGTATGTACTACCTTAGTCATTTATAGATGAAGAAATTTAGGTTAGTTTCTTCCCCCAAAATTAATAAGTTTTGGGTATCTATTTTTATGTATATATGTTTTCTTGCCAATAGAATTAAAACTCCTTGAGGACATGGACTGCTTTATTTTTTTTTACTTTATTAACATAGAGGCATATAAATTGAGAAATTATGCATAAATTCCTTTTAGTAATATTTATTAGTAAGATCACGTACACACAGATTAATGTCATCATTTGGAATTCTTCTAAGAAAAAAGAGTTAAATTATCTCTTGCTTCACCTGTAAGTAAATTCTACCACAGGGGCTGTTGTTGATAAGTAGTAAATTACTTTGTCATAATATCTTCAATCCACAAACACTTTCCTACTAAGAGTTCTTTACATTATTCATATCTGATAGTGTCTCCTGAGAATTCATTCACCAATGCAAGTAGAATTGTGCCTATTCCCCAACTTGCTGATTTTCTCTTGGTCACCTCCATAAAATAAGGGTCTTTTTTTTTTCTTAGCTAAAATGATGAAAATGGAAGAGCACATCTTGAGGCTGCATCAAGTTGATAAATAAGTATCTGGCTATCTGCACATATCTGATTCAAAAAAAGATGTAGGTATGCAATATTCTTTTGCACTGATTTCAGGCCTAGTGTAATATAGTCTATATTACTCAAGAATTTTTGTGATAAAACAATGCATGGGAGATGAGAGGAGTAAATGAAATTAAGGCTCTTGAGAAGTTTCAGAAAGTCCACTTTTTGATTTATGTGTTCTCCTCCTAACTCCCTCAGTTGTATTTTGGGTACCCTCTTGTTATGGGCCAGAACTCGGTACTTGAAACAAAAATTCTTACAAGATGCTAACTAAGTGGAATTAATAAGACAATGGCTATCCAGTTTAACATGGTGGATTAATAGTTCAGTATGATTGATTTAATCTTAAAACAAATAATGATTCCCTAGTGATATAATGATTGGTTTATACTCAGTGCTTTGTAAATGATCTAATTATAATAAAGTATATAAGCTGGGACAAACTCAGCCAGGGTCAGACTCAGAGAAGACAGAGGATTGGAGGTGGGAGCTCAAGCTCTCGGAGCCAAGGAGAGACAGATTCATTCCATCTTCCACCTTTGTGGCCGCTGGAGACTGAAGCACAAGTCCTCTGAATCAGAATAATTCACTCTATTTCACACCACCATGGCAGCTGGCCTGTCCTCCTGCATTTCCTCCACTGAGACTAAACTAGCCCTGGCCCCAGGCAAGGAGATAACAAAGAATCTGGACTTTAACACCTGGCTATTCTCATGGTGATTACTCTGCAGAAACAAAGGCTGCTTCAAGACCTCCAGAAAACCAACCAGAACACTACACCCTCCCATTCCAGGAGATGAGAAACTCATGTCATCTATCTCTGAGTTTCTAGTTTCATTTAAATTTAAATTTTAAGATTTTTAATTTTCCATGATTAGAAGCCTGAAAAAAGACATAAAAAGCATGAGGTTTTTTACCCAAATCACCTGCCTTACTTCAGATTGATAGACTCATATCCATAGCTAATCATATTCTTTTAATTTGTTTAAAAAAAAAAAACGAACTTCACTGTCTCATCTAATCTTATTTCTCATAAATATTTATAGTTTACTTTGTCCTTGCATTTGCTTGTGCCCCATTGTTCATGGGGGAAAGGTATAGGACAACTCTAGGAGTTACACAGGAGAGACTTTTTTTCCTAGCATAGCAGGGGGAGTTCAACACCTCACCTTCTTCCAGACCACTCTAAAAGAGTTTTCACTCCTTAATTGGGGGCTTCATTTTAAATCTACAATTTGCCTCATCAGACAAAAAAAAAAAAAAAAAAACAATGTAGTGACAGGTTATATATCACTGAATATCTTCTTGGATGAACCTTCATTTGAATCTACCATCTTCTAAAGCTACTATGCTAGCTCACTTTCTTTTAGTCACCAAACTTTTAAAAAGAGTCATGTGATTTGTTGCCCTCTTTCCTCCCCAATCATTTGTAAATTCCTGCAATCTGTTTCTGATTCTACCAGTTCACTCAAACTGCTCTCTCATAATATTCCAAGATACTTTTTCTACTTGATTTCTTGGCCTTTTCTCCATCATCTTTCTTCTTTCTGACTTTTAATATTGCCAACCAAATCCTCCTCCTGAACACAATCACTTCTCTCACCTAAATGATTCCCTCTCCTGGTATTGTTCCACCTCCCCACTCTTTCTCACCTTGTTTTCTGCAAAGTTATTAATCTTCTGCTGCCTTAGCATGGGTACACAATGATCTACTTCTCAATCCTACCATAGAAATAAAAAAAAAAGAAGACCCTTGTAACAAATATGCATAGTTAAGTAAAACAATTTCTTTCTTTTTTATTATTAAAGGTTTTTATTTTCAAAACATATGCATGGATAATTTTTCAATATTGACCCTTGCAAAACCTTTTGTTCCAAATTTTCCCCTTCTTCCTCCTACCCCCTCCCCTAGATGGCAAGTAATCCAATATATATTATACATGTTAAAATATATGTTAAATCCTAACATATATTTTAACATATTTAACATGTATTGGTCTACCTGCTATCTGGGGGAGGAGGTGGGGGGAAGGAGGAGGAAAAATTGGAAAGGTTTTGCAAGGGTCAATGCTGAAAAATTACCCATGCATATATCTTGTAAATAAAAAGCTATAATAAAAAAATACTAAATATATATATATATATATGTTATATCCAATATACATATCCATATTTATACAATAATTTTGCTACACAAGAAAAATCAGATCAAAAAGGGAAAAAAATGAGAAAGCAAAAAGGCAAGCAAACAACAACAGATAGATTGAAAATGCTATGTTTTGCTCTACCTTCAGTTCCCAGAGTCCTCTCTCTCTGGGTGTAGATGGCTCTCTTCATCACAAGATTGGAACTGGCCTCAATCATCTTATTGTTGGAAAGAGTCCTGTTCTATCAGAACTGATCATCATATAATCTTGCTGTTGCTGTGTATAATTATCTCCTAGTTCTGCTCATTTCACTTAGTATTAGTTCATGTAAGTGTCTCTAGAATTCTCTAAAATCATCCTACTGATCATTTATTATGGAATAATAATATTCCATAACATTCATATACCATAACTTATTCAGCCATTCTCCAACTGATGGGCATCCACTTAGTTTCCAGTTTCTTACCACAAACATTTTTGCACATGTGGGTCCCTTTCCTTCCTTTAAGATCTCTTTGGGATGTAAGTCCCAGTAGTAACACTGCTGGATCAAAGGTGTATGGGCAGTTTGAAAACTTTTTGAGCATAGTTCCAAATTGCTCTCCAGAATGACTGGATCCATTCACAGTTCCACTAACATTGTGTTAGTGTCCTAGTTTTCCTACATCCCCTTCAACATTTGTCATTATCTTTTCCTGTCATCTTAGCCAATCTGAGAGTATAGTGTATGTCAGAGTTGTCTTAATTTGCATTTCTCTGATCAATAGTGATTT
The DNA here is from genome assembly GCF_016432865.1 of Antechinus flavipes. Lineage (NCBI taxonomy): Eukaryota > Metazoa > Chordata > Mammalia > Dasyuromorphia > Dasyuridae > Antechinus > Antechinus flavipes. The sequence goes on from NC_067400.1 coordinate 529,735,235, forward strand.
AGAGCACCTTTTCATATCACTAGAAATTATTTCAATTTCTTCATCTGAAAATTATCTGTTCATGTTCTTTGACTATTTATCAGTTGGAGAATGGCTTGAATTCTTATAAATTTGAGTCAATTCTCTATATATTTTAGAAATGAGGTCTTTATCAGAAGTCTTAAATGTAAAAATATTTTCCCAATTTATTGCTTCACTCCTGATCTTGTCTGCATTAGTTTTGTTGGTTTAAAAGTTTTTTAACTTAATATAATCAAAATAATGTATCTGGTGTTCAATGAGTTCCAATTCTTCTTTGGTCACAAAATTCTTTCCTTCTTCACAGGTCCGAGAGGTAAATGATCCTATGTTCTTCTAATTTGCTTATAATATCACTTTTTATGTCTAAATCATGAACCCTTTTTGACCTTATCTTGGTAAATGGCCTTAGGTGTGGGTCAATGCCTAATTTCTTCCATATTAGTTTCCAATTTTTGTAGTTTTTTTTCAAATAGATTCCTATAACTTTTGATTATTTTGTCCTGTGAACCTGACCTATTCCACTTATCGACTACTCTTTTTCTTAGCCAGAATCAACTGTTTTTCATGATCTTTGCTTTATAATATAGTTTTAGATCTGGTACAGCCAGGCCACCTTCATTGGCATTTTTTTTTCATTTATTCCCTTGAACTTCTTGACCTTTTGTTCCAGATGAACTTTGTTATTATATTTTTCTAGATCTATAAAATAATTTCTTGGGAGTTTGATTGGGCATGGCACTAAACAAGTAGATTAATTTAGGTAGTATTGTCATTTTTATTATATTCACTTGGCCTGCTCATGAGCACTTGATATTTTTCCAACTGATTACATTTGACTTTATTTGTGTGGAAAGTGTTTTGTAGTTGTGTTCATATAGTTCCTGACTTTCCCTTGGCCGATAGATTCCCAAATATTTTATACTATCAATAGTTATTTTGAATGAAATTTGTATCTCTTGTTGCTGGACTTTGTTGGTAATATATAAAAAGGCTGATGATGTATTTTGATTCCTGCAACTTTGCTAAAATTGTGAATTGTTTCTAGTAGTTTTTAGTTGATTCTCTAAGAATACCATCATTTCATCTGCAAAGAGTGATAATTTTGTTTCTTCATTACCTAATCTAATTCCTTTAATCTTTTTCTTCTCTTATTGCCAAAGCTAACATTTCTAATACAATATTGAATAGTAATGGTGATAGTAGGCAATCTTAAAATAATTTCTTTGGCATGCCAAAAAAAAAATGTCTCATTCTACCATTGTCTATCACCTTTTTTTGTTGGGACATAGATAGTATGCTTTAAAACTGCTCCTCTAGAATCATGGCTGGTCATGATACTGATCAAAGTTCTCATATCTTTTGATGTTATTTCTTTTTGTAATGTTGTAATTGCATAAATGATTTTCTTTTTCTGCATACTTCTTTCTACATCAATTTAAATCAGTCTTCCCTGTTTTCTCTGAGACTAAGCTATTAATAATTTCTTATGTCACAATAGTAGTAGATTGCATGCATACACTCAGTCATCCAGGAGTCTAGATTTTAGCCCAAGATTTCTGTCTCAAATATGAGTCTTTTGTAATATATCAAGGTAACTCAAATATCCTATCCAATATTCTCAATCCATTCCATCTACCTACTTGAATTTCCAAATTGAAGCAATCCAACTGGTAAAATAATACAATTTATTCCTAAAAATTTCTCTATATGTTATATCTAATAAATAATTATATATTTTTTCTTCAATTTGTCCAGCAAAAGGGAGCTCACCACTCTCTGAGGTAGTCCATTTCACTATAGGATAGATATAATTTGTAATTCTACCTCAAGTCTAAATTTATCTCTTTATAATATTCACCCATTGCTAATTGTCCTGTCTCCTGAAAGCAAGAAGAACAATTTCATTGTCATTTGTGCAAAGCAGTTTTTAATATAAATAAAAGAATGAATTAATGAATAAATATATAACTTGGTAGCTACCATGTCTCCCTAAAGCTTTTCTCCAGGCAAAAATCTCTATTTCCTCCAAAAAAAAAAAAAAATTTATGTGACAGCATTTCTTGAAGTCCCTCACCATCCTAGTAGTTATTTTCTGAATATTTTATTGTTTTATCAATGTTTCTCAGCTTCTCAGGTTATCAATTCTCTTCTTAAAATGTGGTATGTGACCTTAGACAAGGATCATTACACTTTTCTAGCTCAGTTTTTTATCTATAATTAAGGAGTTCGAATAGATGACTTCTAAGGTCTCTTATGGCTCTAAGTCTCTGATCCTCTGTAATCTTACAAGTGTAGAGTACAATGTAATTATAAGCTACTTTATTTTTATTATATTATAATTTATAAATTATTGTTATATTATATATATATATAAATTTTACATTATAAACCATTATATGATGTATAGTAAATTGTGAACTCTAGTTCTCTAGAATATTAATGAAACTGAACATTATATTGGTTTCTGAAGCTGATACATTGCATTGTTCATTGATATTATGCCTATAATCCACAGTCCAGCTACAGTTAACAATCTACGTATTTTTTAAACCCAACTTAAATGCATCTTCTTAATGAGGTCTTTCTTGGCTTTCCCAATTTAAGTTGATTTCTCTCTCCTATGAACTTTTATGCTATTTTGAATCCCACTAACATTATTTATTCCAGTCTCTCTCATATCTTCTTTAAACTCATCACCAGTATCTCTTCTGAGTAGATTTCAATCTACTTGTGAACAGGAACTAAATCTCATTCAGTTCAATTCAACAAGCATCTATTAAGCACTCTGTCCTTGGCATTGAAGTAGTTAGTGGGAATACAAAGAAAAAATAAAATAAGCTCTTTTCTGAAAAAACTTACATTGTATATTCTATTCATTTCTGTATTTTCCACATCAGTGCTCAATGTAAGCTTCTTGAGAATTGAGATTGTTTCATTGTTTGTATGTGTATTCCCAGCATCTAAAACAGTGCTGACACATTGGATAAATGTTTGCTGATTGACTGAATGATTAATTATCTTTTTAATGAAAGACTGAAACACCCAAATGCTGCTAAATAACCATTAAATAGCAAACAAACATTTGAACATAAACGGTCAGTAAGGAATGTAATGTTTGTCACAGCTAAAGTTCAAACCCAGTAGATAATCATATATTTTGTATTCATATCACAGCTTGCAGCATGTTCCTTAAAAACAATCTTTAGAAAAGAAGCAAAAGAACTATTGCCTCTACTGTATATATGAGTAGCCACAGTCCTAGGGTAAGTGATTTAACTACTATCATATGTCAAAATTTACTAAATAGCAAAGTCAAAACCTAAACCTAGATCTTCTGAATCCAATCACTGTGATAACTGTAATTCAGGAAGTACTTCACAGAAACATTTTAAAAAGCAGTCATGTAATATCAAAAGTTTATTTACCTCCTTATATGGCTCCAGGCATTTAGCATTTCCACATTTGACCAGCTGATGTCAGTGTGATAACATTAGCTGGATAATGTTAAATATGTATCTTTCCTGTTAATTTCATATTAGGTTTCAGTTAATTTCATATTAGATAGAAGCTTTACCCATTAATCACATAATCAGAATTCAGCCACAAATTAGCAAAACAAAGGTATGAATAAATTTTTGTATTTTGGGGTTGGAGTGAGGAGAGAAGTTGCAAAACAGTCAACATTTCATTCTAAAAAATACTTTTTTTATCATGTTGGGAATCACATTAAGGGAATTTTCCCTTTAGGGATAATGTTTAGTTTCGGTATATTGAAAAATGTAAGGCATTAAATAAACAAGGCAATAGAATGCAAGTTCCTTAAGGATATGGATGTTTTCATTTTTTGAATCTCCAAAACCTCGTAGTGTCTCCCCAGTGGTATACATTTAATAAGTGCATATTGAAAAAGACTGGGCTGGAATATAAGGCACAAGCTCTGATGAAGAGCAGAGATAGTGCTGTTATGCCACAGTTTCATTTAATTGTTCTGCCTCAGTTTCCCTGAACTGCTCTGCCTCAGTTTCCCTAAATTGTTCTGCTTCAATGGCAACATCCATTCTTGACCATTAGAACTGATATAAATTAGGGCTGGGAGCCCTGCGCATTAGCATTTCATATTGTCATAAATTGTAGATAGGTTATTTAGAAATAAGTAAGCATATCTTCTATTTCAGACATCCTAATTCCTCCATCCTCTTAAATTGCCAGAATTTATAGTTATCACCCCCAATCTTTCAGAACTGAATTTATGGTCCATTCCTGAAAAGTTCCCACTCACCAGTGCTCTCGACCTTCTGCCTTTGTTTACCTCAATCCTGATGTCCTATAAAAATCCCTGGAATTCTTTACTCATTGTGGGATACTTTGAGACTTATTCAGCCCTGGGGGCAACATGGATCCTGTTTTGCCCCCAGAACAATCTCTCCCCATCAAATAAAATATTAAAACTCCCTAATCTCTATCTTGCCTCAGTTTTTTCTGGCATTACAATACAAGCAGACGAAAATTTGTCAACCCAAAAGGAATTAAATATTGAAGAAATGTCTACATTACAGACAGCACAGTTTAAGGCACTTAGAGGCCCACAAAAAATATTTTTGATTAAAATTACTGGCTGAAATCTCTTTTCTTGCATCTCTGTTTGCTTTATGTTAGGATAGTACCCATTAAAATGATAGGAATGAATGATGTGTTATTCAATTAACTCCTCCCTTCAGCAGTTTAATTTTCCTCATCTTTCCAAAATATTTTCCAAAATCATTTAAGTAATATCTGTATAATGAAAAGCCTTTTCAAGGTAGTAGATATGAGAATAGCATAATGCAAAGAATTGAATTGAAAATTATGTATTCACTAGTCTTTGGCACTAAATCAATATTTACAAGAATTGAGATTCAGTTTCTTCATTTGTAAAGTGTGGGTAATAATTCTTGCATTCTCCACCTCACAAAGGTATTGTGTAGAAAATGTTTTGTATATTGTTAAAAAATAATAATGAACAAGATAAACTATAACCCATTACTGAATTGACAGTCTATAGATTTTGTCTTGTAATGCAGAAGAAACTGAGGTAGGATAGAGATTAGAGAGAATTTAATAATTTATTTAAAAGGAAGAGATTTACTGGGACCAAAAGGATCCATGGTTTGGTCCCAGGGAAGAATGAGACTATTGTCTCCAAGAATCCAGCAAACAGTATGTGTTCTCAATTACATATATATATATATATATATATATATATATATATATATATATATATACACACACATACATACATATATACATACATACATACATACACATACATGCATGTGACTTAGACTGAGAGTGGGAATGGGACTCTGACAATTTGGTTCCAACAGAGTGAGGGGAAGGCATGGGGGATATCTGATAATTGGGATTACAGAGTGGGGAGAGACACCCAACATTCTGATGATGCCTAAAATAGAAGGTCTTTTTCTTTATCTGGATCATCATGATTAGGAGAGAGGGATGGCCAAAATTGGCCAAATAGTAAAAGGAGATACAAAGACTCACTGAAAAAAAGAACTTCTTTAAAAGTACAATTGGTCAAATTTTTTAAAAAATGTAAAATCTCACTAAAGGAAATAATTCAATTGTGCAATTGGCAACTAATAACTCCATGAAGCATCAAGAAATAATAAAGCCAAGTCAAAAGAATGAAAAAATAGAAGAAATCTGCATTCCAACTTGATCAATTCTTTCTCTGGAAGTAGACAGCATTTTCCATCATGAGGCCTTTGGAATTGTTTTGGATCATTGCATCAGTGAGAAGAACTAAGTTATTCATAGATGATCATCACACAATATTATTGTTACTGTGAAAAAATTCTATTGGTTCTGCTTATGTTACTTTGAATGAGTTTATATAAGTCTTTCCAGGTTTGTATGAAAGTATCCTATTCATCATTTTAATAAAACAATGCTGCATAAGCCACAACTTATTCTAGCCATTCCTCAATTGATAGGCATCCCTTCAATTTTCAGTTCTTTGACATTTCAAAAAGAGCTACATAAAGTATTTTGTGTATATTGTATATAACTTATTTCAAGAAATTATCAAGCAAAAGTCCCTGGTTTTTTAAAAATGTAGGGTAAATAGAAATTGAAAAAACTCACCAATCATATTCTGAAAGAGATCTCAAAAACAAAACAAAAACAAAATATAGCCAAATTTCAGAATTCCCAGAACAAAGAGCAAATGATTCACGCAACCAAAAAAGAAACAATTCAAATACTATTCAGCTACAGTCGGGATCATACAAGATTTAACAACTTTCATGTTAAGCTCCATGAATGGAGGAATTGAAATAAAATATTCCAGGAGAGAAAGGAGTTAGGATTGCAAGTAAGAATGACTTACCCAGGAAAACTGAGTAGAATACTTCAAGGGAGGAAATGTATATTGAATAAAATAGAGGACTTTTCAAGTGTTCATGATGAAAAAAATCAGATTTAAATAGAAAATTTACCATTCAAACACAAGACTCAAGAGAAACATAAAAAGATATATGTGAAAGAGTAATCTTAAGTAATCATAATCAACAAAGTTAAATTGTTAATACATGTAATTATTAAAATTATTAAAATATTATCATTAAAAGCAATTTACATAGATAGAGCATTTGGATATGAGTCAATTATTTTGGAATGATCATAGAGACAGACAGACAGACAGACAGAGAAAAAGAGTGAGAAAGAAAGAGAGAGAAAAAGAGAAAGAGAGACAGAGACACAGAGAGAGACACAGAGAGAGAGAGAAAGAGAGACAGAGACAGAGAGAGAGAGACAGAGAGACAGAAAGAGACAGAGACAGAGACAGAGACAGAGACAGAGGGGGGGGGTGGCACGTAGGGAAATACAGTTATATATACACCGCTATAATTGTATATTATAGATAGGGTGGACTTATCCATAAAATGGAAACATATAACAGAATGGATTTAGAAGCTATAATCCAAAAATGCATTATTTACAAAAGACACATTTGAACATGCAGAATTAAAATAAAGGGCTAATACGCTTCAGCTGAAATGAAAAAGGCAAGGGCTGTAATCATTATCTCAGAAAAAGAGAAAGCATAAAATAGACTTAATTAAAAGAGATAACCAGGAAAACTATATTATAACAAAAAGGTACTGAAGCCAATAAATAATATCAAAAACAATTACATGTTTACCTGATAAAGACTTCATTTCTTAGATATATACTGAGTATAAAACTGAGTCAAATTTATAAAAATAAGAGACATTCCCTAATTAATAATAGTCAAAGGATAGAAACAAACAGGTTTTTTTTTTAAGAACTCAATGCTCTGGGGGGTTTGTATTTTTTAAAATTTTAAACAAATCACCATGCACACAACACATCATAAGAGAGGATTCTTATATAAAATGCTCTGGGGGGGGGGTTGTATTTTTTAAAATTTTAAACAAATCACCATGCACACAACACATCATAAGAGAGGATTCAATTCAATATAAAAAACAGATGTTCATTTGAAGTATTTATATAATAAATACTGTATATTGTTTCCAAAGCTGCTCTAGTTTGCTTTCTTGTTGGTTTTCTTTTGTTCTCGGCTGGGCACTTTTTACTTTATTTTTCCCCCTCTCTCTCCTAATCACTTTAAAGAAGGCTACAATTAAGTGTGGTAATGATAGATACATATACATATACATATATATATACACATAAACATACAAGCATACACATACACATATGTGTAGATATATAATGACCATTATAGTTATTATAGTTAAGAAGGATATGTTATGTATATATGAATAGATATATGAATACACAGATACAGACACACCCATACTTCCCTGGGCCCCACACACATCTCTTTCCTACTGGCTTTAATTCTTTTCTTTATTTCTGTTCCTTTATTTGTTTTGCTCTCATTTAACTTCCCCTCTACCACCGCCCCCGCCTCTGGATCCCTCCCTTATGTTCGTTTCCTACCCTTTCCTTCTCCCTTTACCTATTTCTCCTCTCTTAGTTCTTTATGGATTTTGGAGGGTGTTTTTCTCTTCATGGTAAATATGTAATATTGCCTATTTAACCTATTCCTGATATGAGTAGGTTTTCAGAACTTCAAGTCCTTCTACTCCCTCTAAGATTTCTCTGTCTATTCTTCTTCTGTGCCTCATTTGTATAATATAATTACTATTTTTACCTTAACTCTGCCTTAATCTTTTTTTTGAGCTATCCAATTGCTGAAGTCAATCTTAAACATGTGTATACATTTCCATGTAAAATACATAAACAATCTGTCCATGTTAAGTTCTCTGAAATTGATCTTTGATATTGACTCTTTTCTATTGAACTCGGGTTTGGTTGAAAGAAAGTCCTGAAATTTTATAAGTTTTATTGTTGCTAGTAATAAATCCTTTACAATTCTAATTGTAGCTCCAGTGTATTTGAATTGTTTTTTCTTGTTTCTCATCTAGGGGCTTTGAAATTTGGTAGTGTTTTGACAGCAGCACATGCTATGTATTTTCCACAAAGGATCTCTCTGAGGTGGTAATTGGTAAATTTTTTCTATTTCCATTTTCCTCTCCATGTTTTATTACTCCAGGACAATTTTCTGGGATTTTTCTTGCCTTATTGTGTCAGGGTCTTTTTTTTTTATCACAGCTTTCAGGTAGTACAAATATTCTTATATTTTCTCTTCTTTTTCTATTCTTGATCTATTCTCCAGAACAGTTGTTTTTCTTATATTTCACGTTCTGTTCTATTTTTTAATTCTTTATATCCCTTTTTATTATTTCTTATCCTCATATAGCTTAACTGGCTTCCCCTTGCCCAATTCTAATTTTCAAAGAGTTATTTTTATCTCTGACACTGTGTATCTCCTTTTCTAATTGTTTATTTTCATAATCATCTTGTTTTTCTTGAATTCTTTTTCAGTTTTTCCTCAATGTCTCTCATTTTATTTTTAAATTCTTTTTTTGAGTTGTTCTATAAATTTTCTCTGGGCAGGAAGTCATTTAACATTACTCTTTGGAATAGAAGAAGCTTTTTTTTTTTTTAACCTCAGGATCCTCCTCTGGAGATGAACCCTGATCTTCCTTGTTCCCATAGTAAGTTTATATAGTTGGGTTCTTTCTTCTTTGCACATTCACTTTTTTTTAATGAGAAGTATTAGTGTAAGCATCTCTAATTGTGAGGTAGGGAGATGTTGGCTTTAGCTTCATTAAAGCTCTTCCTTTTATTTGGAACCCCAAACCAAAAGCCCCCCCTTCCTCCAAGTGCCCACAGTCTCCCTACCTCGATGCCTCTGCACTCTCTTCATATGCTGGTTCGTTTTCACCCAGGGCTACCTGTACAGCACCGATGGGCCTGGCATTCCTAATCTGCAAAAGTTCACTCAGTCTTCCCAGACTCAGACCCCCAATTCCACACACACAGTCCCAGAAGTAAAAGTTTCTGTGGTTCCCATTGAGGCTCCAACCAAACCCAGCTAGCCCCAGAGGTCCCCTTGGTATTCCCTGAAGGCATTCACATTTCACACTGTTTAATTCCCTGCCTAGGATATTTTTTCAGATTTTCTCAGGTTATGCCAGGAGGACCTCTATTCTGTGTGAAATCTTGATTTTTTTACAATATATGTTTGCTCTGAGATACAAAGTTGTTCTGTTTGTGGGAGAAATCTGGGAGTTTTACATTTACTGACCTACTCTGCCATCTTACCAAAATTCTTCTTAATTCACCCTTCATTATTTTATGAAGTTCTGTCTATGCTTTTCTAAAATCAATTGAGTTCATCATTTCTTATAGCAGAGTTATATTATATGATGAACATATACCACAATTTGTTCAGCTATTCCCCAATTGACAGTATCCTCACAAAGTCCAGTTCTTGGCCACCACAAGGAGAATTGCTATAAAAATTCTAGAACATATAAATTCTTTTACATTTTCCCCTAATCATCTTGGGAAACAGACCTAATTGTGTTATTGCTTGCTCAAAGTACCCAGATACTTAATAACTATTTAAAGTATCTAAATCACTCTTGATTAGAGAAATGCAAATTAAAACAACTTTGATACCACATTATATATATGAGAAATGACATGTGCTGGAGTTGATGAGGGAAAAATAAGTACACTAATGAACTGCTAGTAGAGTAGTGAATTGATCCAGTCATTCTAGAGAACAATTTGGAACTATGCCCAAAAGGCTATAAAACTCTGTTCTTTCAACTCAACAATAAAACTACTAAGTCTGTGCCCAAAAAAAATTAAAGAAAAAATAAAAGGATCTATTTGTATTTTTAAAAAATCTATAGCTGTGTGTGTGTGTGTGTGTGTGTGTGTGTGTGTGTGTGTGTGTGTATGGACAAAGAATTGTAAAATCAAAAGGATGCTCATCAATTGTGGAATGGAACAAGTTGTGGCATGTGATTGTGATACTTAAGTACTGTACTTTAGGAAATAACAAAGAAAGTAGTTTTACAGAAACATGGCAAGACCTATTTGAAGTGTTGCAAAGTGAGAAGAACAAGAACATTATGCAGAGTAACAGTGATGTTCTAATGATGATCAATTGTGAAAGATTTGGCTACTCTGATCAATTAAATAACTTTAAATAATTCCAAAGGATTCATGATGAAAAAAAATTCTATGTACCACCAAAGAGACAACTGGTGAACTCTGAGTTCAATAATATAAATTGAAGTATAATCCCTCTTTATTTTTCTTCCTTTTTTGAGATATTGCTATGTTTTACATAATTTCACATATATAATTGATATATTGTTTGCCTTCTCAGTAAGTATGGAAAAGTTTGGGAGAGAATCTGGAAGTCAAAATTTTAAAAGAAGAGAATGTTTAAAATATGTAAAAATATTTTTTAAAAATCATTATATATATTGGACAGAGACTTTTGATTTTTTGTTATTAATCATTTCAGTCATGTCCAAATCTTTGTGACCCACTCGGGGCTTTCTTGGCAGAGCTACTGAAATGGTTTGCCATTTCCTTCTCTAGTTCATTTTACAGATGAGGAAACTGAGGCTAAGTGACTTCAATAGGGTCATAAAGCTAGTGCCTGAAACGGGATTGTGATCAGGTTCCCAGAAGAATCTCTGAAAACAGTTTGGGACAATGCATTTTCCACCCTGAAAATGGAATCCTACTTTAACAAAGAGTTAAAATCCAAGTAATATGCTAGGAAAATGAGCAGACTACAGAAAAAGATTCATACCATAAAAAGTTACTGTGATGACAAGAAAGATCAAAACACACACTCAGAAAAGACAACAAAGTCAAAATTCCTACATACAAAGCCTCCAAGAAAAATAAGAATTGGGAGGCAGCGAGGTGGTGCAGTGGATAGAGTACCAGCCCTGAAGTCAGGAGGGCCAGAGTTCAAATCTGATCTCAGACACTTAACACTTCCTAGCTGTGTGACCCTGGGCAAGTCATTTAACCCCAATTGCCTCAGCAAAAAGAAGAAGAAGAAAGAAAAAGAAAAATAAGAATTGGGCTCAGGCCATGGAAGAGTTCAAAAGGGATTTTGAAGATCAAGAGAAATATAGGAAAATTGGGAAGAAATTTGAAAATGATGTAAAAGAAAATACAAAATGCTAATGAGAATAATGCCTTAAAAAAGCAAAATTGGTCAAATGGGAAAGGAAATATAAAAACTCACTGAGAAAAATAATTCCTTGAAAATTAGAATTGAGCAAATAGTAATGACTTTATAAAAAATCAAGAAACAATAAAACAAAACAAAACGAATGGGAAAAAACACTATGAACTATGTCATTGAAAAAAAAACTATCCTAGAAAAGTACCTAGGACAACTTTAAAACTATGAATCTACCCAAAAACCAGGATCAAAAAACAAAAGAGCCTAGACATCATCTTTCAAAAAATTATCAAAGAAAACTGTGCTGATATTCTAGGACAAGAAAGAATAAAATAGAAATTGAAAGAATCCATTAATCACCTCCTGAAAGATATCCCAAAATGAAAATTCCCAGGAATATTATAGACAAATTCCAAAATCCCACATCAAGCAGAAAATACTGCAAATATCCGCGAAGAAACAATTCAAGTTTAGTGGATGCACAGTCAGGATAACAGAATATTTAACAGCTTCTACATTAAAGAATTGGAGGGCTAGAAATATGATATTCTGGGGGAGCAATGGAGCTAGGATTATAACCAAGCATGCCTATCCAGAAAAACTGAACATAATCCTTCAAGAGAAAATGTGGATATTAAATAAAACAGAAAACTTTCAAGCATTCATAATGAAAAGACCAGAGTCTTGAATAGAAAATCAGGCCATCAAAAAAGGGATGTAATAAGAGACTTAATTAGGTTTATCTGTTTATATTCCTACATGGGAAGATGATAGAGTTAGAAAGAATATAATCGTATATGTCTATGTACATATAGACAGAAGGAACAGATGTGTTACATATAAAGATATAATATCAGAAAAAAATAAAATTAAGAAGGGAGAAAGGAGCATACTGGGAGAATGAAAAAGGAAAGTAATGGCACAAATTATCTGCCTTAAGAGTCAAGAAAAATATTTTACTGTGGAGGAGATGAGAGGGAAGGGAAGAGGAGTGAGTGAATCTTATTCATATTAAAACTGGCTCAAAGAGGAAATAACATATATACCCAATATGGATATATTGAAAGTGAAAGAAGAGACAGAATAGCATAAACAGAGGAGATACAATTAGCAATAGTAATTAGAATAAGAATTTTAAAACAAGTGTTTTTCTCATGAAGGCTTTATTTGTCAAACATATAGGGAACAGTCACATTTACTTTTAAAAATTATAAATTGATAAATAATCAAAAGATATAAATTATTTGCAAATGGCTATAAAAACATGCATATCCTTTCATCAAATAATACCACTACTACACATGAATTCTGAAAGAGATTTTTAAATTTAATTTATTTTTTTATTTTTTTTTAAACCTACATTGCTTTATGAATCATGTTGGGAGAAAAAAAATCAGAGCAAAAAGGAAAAACGATGGGAGAGATTAAAAAAAAAAAAAACAGAAAAAAGAAGTGAACATAGCATGTGTTGATTTACATTCAGTCTCCTTAGTTTTGTTTCTTTTGTTTTTTCTGAATGCAGATGGCATTTTCTCTTCAAAGTCTATTGAGATTGCTTTGAATCACTGAACCACTGAGAAGAACCAAGTGTTTTATACTTAATCATTGTGCATTCTTGCTGTTATTACTATAAAGATTTTCTGGTTCTTTGCTTGTTTCACTCAGCATCAGTTCATGTAAATCTTTCCAGGGCTTTCTAAAATCACCTTGTTTGTCACTTTTTTATAGAACAATAATATTCCATTACCTTCATATACCACAACTTGTTCAGCCATTGATGGGCATCTACTCCTTTTCCAATTCTTTGATACCACAAAAAGAGCTGCTACAAACATTTTTGCACATGTGAGTCTTTTTCCGTCTTTTATGATTTCCTTGGCATACAGAGGCAGTGATGGCACTGCTGAGTCAAAGGGTTTGCACAATTATATAGCCCTTTTGACATAGTTTCAGATCACTCTCCAGAATGTTTGGATTCTTTCACAACTCCACCAACACTGCATTAGTGTCCATATCACCTCCAACATTTATTATTATCTTTTCCTGCTATCTTAGCCAATCTGAGAGGTTTAATGTGGTACCTCAAAGTTGTTATAATTTGCATTTCTCTAATCAGGGATTTAGAGCATTTTTCATATGATCATAAATGGTTTTAATTTCATCATCTAAAAATAATCTGTTCATCTCCTTTGACCATTATCAACTGGGAAATGACTTGAATTCTTATAAATTTGACACAGTTCTTTATATATTTTAGAAATGAGTCCTTTATCAGAAATACTGGCCCTAAAGATTTTTTCCTTGCTTTGTACTTCCCTTTTAATCTTGTTTCTGTTGGTTTTATTTGTGCAAAACCTTTTTAGTTTAATGTGATCAAAGTTGTCCTTTTTGCCTTCATGATGTTCTCTAGTTCTTTTTTTGGTCATAAATTCCTCCCTTCTCCAAAGATCTGATAGGTAATTATCCCTTGTTCTCCTAATTTGTTTATAGAATCCTCTTTCATGCCCAAATCATCTATCCATTTTAATCATATTTTGGTATGGGGCATGAAATGTAGATCTATGCCAAGTTTCTAACAAACTATTTTCCCATTTTCCCAGTAATTTTTGTCAAATACTAAGTTCTTATTCCAGAAGCTAGAGTTTGGGTGTTTACCAAATACTAGATTGCTATAGGCCTTGGGTATTATGTCATGTGTATTTAACCTATGATCTACCACTCTATTTGTTAGCCAGTACCAAATGGTTTTGATTATTTCTGCTTTATAAGATAGTTTTAGGTTTGGTATTGCTAAGCCACCATATTTTTATTTTTTCATTAAATCCCTTGATATTCTTGACCTTTTGTTCTTCCAGATGAATTTTATTATTTTTTCTAGTTCTGTATAATAATATTATGGCAGTTTGATTGATGTAGTACTGAATAAAAAGATCAATTTAGGCAGAACTGTCATTTTTATTAGCTAGGCCTAGTAAGCAAAATAGTTCCTAATTATTGCTTTAATTTCTTTATCATTGGTGATAAGTTCATCCTTTTCATTTTTGATGCTGATGATTTGGGGTTTTTTTCTTTCCTTTTTTGTGATCAAATTAACCAAAGCATTATCTATTGTTTTTGTTTTTGTTTTTTTATAAAACGAACTCTTAGTTTTATCTATTAGTTCAATAATTTTCTTAGTTTCTATTTTATTAATCTCTCCTTTGAGTTTCAGGATTTCTAATTTGGTATTTAATTGGAGATTTTTAATTTGTTTTAATTTTTTCTGGCTGTATTAGTTGCATGATTAATTCATTGATCTTGTCTTTCTCTATTTTATTCATGTAACCATCTACAGATATAAAATTTCCCCTAAGAACTGTTCTGGCTGCATTCCATAGGTTTTGGTATGTTGTCTCATTATTGTCATTCTATTGAATGAAATTATTGATTGTTTCTGTAATTTGTTGTTTGACCCACTCATTTTTTTTACCCATCCCACATACCCTATCTCCTATTGCCCTTCCCCCTTCTCTTACTAGTGTTTTTTTTTTATCCACCCCACTCACTATCTTATCTTCTATTACGCCCTCCCTCCTTTTTTTTTTTGCCATTTTTCCTAGTGTTTCTGCCCTCACTTCTATCTTGACCCTCCCTTTTCTTTTCTTATTTCTCTTCCTATTTCTTTATAGGATTAGATAAATTTCTATATCCAACTATATGATTAAGCTATTCCTTCTTAAAACCAAAAATGATGAGATCAAGCTTCAGACAATGCTCATACAACTCTTTTCCCCCTCAATTGTAATAGGTCATTTACTCCCCTTCCTGTAAACTAATTTTCCCATTATACCTTCCCTTTTCTCCCTTCCCAGTACAGACCTTTTCCCATTCTTTAATGTCTTTTTTTTTTTTTTTGGTGTCATCATATCAGACTCCCTTCACAACCACACTCAGTCCATGTGATACCCACCTTTGTCTGACCAGTGGTAGAGAGAGTTCATAAGAGTTATAGATATTGTTTTTCCATCTAGGAATATAAAAAGTTTAACCTATATGTGTGTGTGTGTGTGTATGTATATATATATATATATATATATATATATATATATACATATATATATATATATATATATATATATATATATATATATATATATATATATTTCCCCTGTCTACCTTTGTATGCTTCTCTTGAATCCTGTTACTGTAGATTAAATATTCTATTTAATTCTGATTTTTTTCAGCAGAAATGACTGAAGTTCTCTTCATTAAACTTCATCTCCTCCCCTGAAAGATGCTTAGTTTTGCACAGGGTCTCCTTGTGTTTGCAGGGGGTAGCTTTGCCTGCTCTGTTCAAGAAACAGCCTGGTTTCCCACAGTTTGCTTTCTGACCTGGGACTGAATACTGCCCCACTAATCTGTTCCTCTACTGAGCCAGGACTGAGGGTCCTAGTTACTGATTTGCTATGATTAAGACCCTCTCACTGACTTTCCCACAATCTTTCTGAGCTGGGCTGAACACTTTTTTCATTCCAGTAAGACTGACTTTCCTTGAAGTTTTTCTAGTCTATTTTGAGCTGCAGAGTGGTTTCATTCCATCAAACTCTGTTCCAAGACTTGGTTTCATGTGGTTTTTGAGGGAAACTAGGAAAGCTCAGGCAGCTTTTTGACTTTATTCCACCATCTTGGCTCCATCCCAAAAGAGATTTTTTTAAGAGGAAAAGGACCTATATGTACAAAAATATTTAAAGCAACTCTTTTCTCAAGGCAAAGAATTGAAAACTGAGAAGATGCCCATCAATTGGGGAATGACTGGATTGTGGTATATGATTATAATGGAATATTATTGGTTCTATGGGAAATGATGATCAGGATGCTCTCAGAAAAACTGGAAGTCTTCCATGAACTCAATCAAAATGAAACATACTATGTACAAAGTAAAAGTAATAATGTGGGATGATCAGCTGTGATAGATTTTGCTATTCTCAAAAATAAAGTGATCCATGACTACTCTGAAGGACTTATGATGAAAAAATACATACATACCCAGAGAAAAGCCTGATTGTGTCTGAATACAAACTGAAGCATACTCTTTTTTAAATTTTATTTTTATTGATTTTGTTTTTGGGGGAGGGAAGATTTATGTTTTCTTTTACAACATTACTTTTATGGAAATGTTTTGCATAACTTCACATGTGCCTTCAAAAAGGGTGGAGAGGAAGGGAGAGAATCTGGAACTCCTAAGACACTTAATAGCTGTGTGAGCCTGGGCATGTCCCTTAACCCTATTTGCCTCAATTACCTCATCTGCAAAATGAGCTGGAAAGGGGGGTGACAAATTACTCTAGTACCTTTGCCAAGAAAACTCCAAATAGGTTCACAAAAACTGAGATGACTTAACAACAAAAATATACTAAGTACAGTGATTGGAAATTGAATCCTCCAAGAATAAGATGAAGTTTATGAAACAATTTGTTGCATAAGTGACTCCAAAACTTCAAACAACTCTCTAAGCAGCTGTTGTTTAAAGAAGCAAAAACAATGACTCAAGGCCAAAACAAAAGATCTGGAAGCAAATTCTAGAGATCTTAAGACTTGCTTAATGTGAGCAATGTGGCGTAACTCAGGATCAAGCCTTCAACCATTTTGATCAGTCAAGTGAACATGTACCAACTGCCTTGTGCCCACAACTCTAATGTTCTATATTCTATATAACTCTAATTTTTTTATAACCACAGGTGAACTACCTAGCAATTACTCCGGTAGTGTCTCATCTAATATCCTAGGATAAAGATTTGGAAGAAACCTTAGAGATCATCTGATTCAACTATCTTAGTTTACAGATGAGGAAAACAATGACTATCAGAAGCAGCAGCAGAATGATAAACGTATTTCACACTGAGCTCACCTGAGTTAAACACTAAATTCACTATGATGTCAATAGGATAGGAGAATAATAGGGAACAGAAGAGCGATTCTGCCTCCAAGATCTACTCTCTGGGTACAGCTGTGCCTTAAGCAAGTGTATGTGAAAGGGATCTACTTTGTCAAGTATTATATTATAAGGGCAAGAATAGGAACTTCAGGTGTGATTGTGTCAAACACAAGCTGAACTAGGGGAGTCTGAAGTCAGTTTTTTTCCTTGAATGACTTCCTTATTGACAGAATTTATTCAGGTTGATTGGTCCCCAGATTTCTTTTTTTTATAACATGGCAATACAGGCATAGGAAACCTGGCAGCATGATGAAGTAAAAGGGCACTGGTGTGAGAGTCAAAAAAGTTTTTAAGAGTCTTATAATATGACCATTGTTGATTAATGTCTCATAACTTCTAGTAATTTGGAAGAAGGGAGCATAGTAATGTTCTCTCCCAACAATTCCCTACAGAACAAGAACAAAAAAAAAGAGCGATGTCACTGGATGGAAAGGGGAGGTATATTATTAACAGAAAAAGACCTTCATGATTTGAAATTAGTTTATCCTTTAAAACTCAACAAATGAAATCAACAAGCATTTTAAGTGACTATTCTGTGCCAGGTATTATATGCTTTAAAAGGAGCTGGCATCCCCCAAATGAAGTCAGTAATCCCCAGATACAGTTAAGATCTTGGAATTTAGAAGGCCCATTTTGCCCCTGAACTTCAAAAAATATTGAGGAACAGACTATGGAGACTACAAAGAGGAAAGCAATTTTTGTCTGTCTTTTACACACTACGATTAGACTGGGCATACTGGGAAGAAAGTAGGTAAAGTACAATTTCTGATCTTTTTACATAACCCTAATGGGATGCATCATCAGAAATCAATATGTAGTGGTGGACAGAGCAGTGAACTAGGAATTAAGAAGACGTGAATTCAGATCATACTTCTGACACTAACTATCTATAACTTAGCCTCTCTTGGTCTAGGTTTCTTCATTTGTAAAATGAGGACAATAAAAATATTTTATGCTTATTGCTAGAATCAAATAAGAGGGCAGCTAGGTGGCACAGTGGTTAGAGCACCAGCCCTGAAGTCAGGAGAACTTGAGTTCAAATCTGGTCTCAGACAGTTAACATTTCCTAGCTGTGTGACCCTGGGCAAGTCACTTGACCCCAATTGCCTCAGCCAAAAAAAAAAAAAAGAATCAAACAAGATCAAATCTATAAGAGCTATATAAAGGTGAATTATTAAAAGCTACTAACATTATCACCATCATCATTTCTCCTTGATGACAGTCTGTGGCCAGAATAGGTCAGTATTTTATTGTACTCTCTCTATCTCAGCCACCTCAATGGGCTGTACATATTTCTACTTTTCTACTTTATTCTTTGCATTCTCACTTCCCTTCTTTTCATCTTCATTTCTGGGATTTCTTGATAGTCATGTTCTCATGACAAGTAAACTTAAACAAGAGATAAAAGGGACATTGATTTGTCACCTGATTCCAATGTCTTGGCAGCAATTCTTGTGTGACTGTCATTTAGGTTACTGTTTAAAAGTGAGTTCTTGATAACTAAATCTGGAAGAAACCTTAAAGAAATCATGTGTCCAAATGCTTCATTTAACAGATGGAGAAACTGAGGTCAGAGAGATTAAGTGACTTGTTTAAAGCTACCTGTTCTGTTTGTCCTTTATTTCCTTAAAAAAAAATCAGTGACCTCACAAAGCAATGTCTTGAGTAATGGATGATTTAAATTTAGGTGATGGAGAGTTTCAAAAAGACATCTGTCTCAATCTCTCTTCTAGAGTCATCAAAGTTCAGGAGCAAGACAAAAGGCATAAACACTGACTATAGCCTGGGATGCAATGGATGACCTTGGTGCTTTCAACTTCTGACCAACTTCACAGTGCTTAATTCAATGGTCTTGAAGGTCCATTTCACTTGAAGGACAGTCTTCACATGTTTGGGGTAAACATTCCTCTAACTCATTGAAAGGTCATTTTTTTCTCAACCTGATTTAGCCCATCTGCCAAGATGGTTTACTGGGATATGATTGCTATTCATGCCACAGGTTTTTAGAGCCACAGGTGAGAGTTGAGTACCAGGTAAACACTAAAAGCAGATCAGTAGCTCTAAAAGGGCTCAGCAAGCCCTTACTCTGTTGTGAGCGCTCAAAACGCCCTGAACAAAGTATGCCTTCTTTAAACATTTATATAGTCCAAGCATACCCAAGTAGCAAATAGGAGAGCTAAACATGGAATCTAGTATCCTGACTCTATATTGAGAGGGCATTTTTTTTCATTCCAGAAATCATCTTCCAATAGATTTTTGAACTCAAAATCTTGTGTGTTTTTTAATTCAGCCATTTTTAGTCATATCCAACTCTACATTCCATTTGGGTTTTCTTGACAAAGATACTGATTTTACAGATGAGGGAAAATGAGGCAAATAGGTTTAAGTCACTTGTCCAGGGTCACACAGCTATTATATGTCAAAGGCCAAATCTGAACTCAGAAAGAGGATCCTTCTTGGCCCTAGGAAAAACACTCAATCTATTGCATCACCAAACTGCCCCATCTTCTCATTAAATATGATTCCTTATTCGTACCCCTAAGTTTTGTCAATTTGTCTGCTTTGTCTGTGATTCAACTCATTTCAATGTTCTCTTAATCAAATGTAAAAGATTTTCAGAATTCCTGATAAGAAGTGAAGTCAGAATAAGTCCTGAGTCCCTTCTTAGAACCATGTTCTTAACAAATAGATTCTGTCCTTGTTTCTTCACCTCAGTGGCTATATAATCTGTGAAAAGACACGTATCATACCTTTGGTTCTCTCTTTCTTCAGCTGCCAAAAGAAGAGTTTTTACTCTATGCTCTATGTTCTTTTCCAGTTCTCTTATTCTGAAACTATTAATGAAAGAAACATAATTAATTAGGAATAAAAACCAAGAATGGATAATATATCACCATTCTATTCAATAAACTCCCTCCCTGATACTTCTAGGATCAAATACAATTTCGTTGTACATCCAAAGTCTTTTATAAGTTTCCAAACAGATCAAAAATCGTCCCTCTTCATACTCTATTGCTTGGTCAATCTAACTCTTGTATTGTTCCTCATATAGTTTTACCTCCCATGGTCATGCCTTAGCATAGCCTGTATCTTTTTGCTTGGGATGCTCTCTTACTTCACCTTCTTAGAATTTCTTGACGCCATGAAATCTCAGTTCAAATGCCACATTCCACATAAAATCCTTCTTGATAATCTTCATTATTAGTGTAGCTAGGTGGTGCGGTGGATTTGGCCCGAAGTCCGGAAAAACTGCATTCAAATGCATCCTCAGAGATTTACTAGCTGGGTGATGCAGGATGTCACTTAACTTTTGTTGTCTAAATTGTAAACTTTAATAAGATAAGACAATATTTGTACAATACTTAACATAGGACCTAGCACATAGTAGTTACTTAATAAATTCTTCCTTCATTATTCTCATTACATCATATTTACATGTTTTTGTGTGTGTTTATTTCTTACTCCTTTTAGAATTTTAGCTCCTAAAGGGCAGATTTGTTTCATTTTGTTCTTTGTGTCCTACCACACATACAAAGCACAGCATTTGGTTTGTGGCAACTGTTTCATAAATGCTTATAGATTCATCAATTTGTTGGTTGACTGGATCCACAGGATCTGTTCCATTGGTAAAGAGGGTAGAGTAGGTGACAAGTGGAGAATGGTCAGCCTGATGGTGAGGGGGAGCAAACTGAAGTCGCAATCATTAACTCTATTTATTATTCAGCATTATTTCTGAAGCCACCATTGCTATGGTCAGTTAGTAATAAGAGAAGCAGAGTCAGAATGGGTGTGTAATAACCAGCTGTATCTCAGACAATAAAGCAGCTAGATTGAAAAAATAACTGTGCCAACATTTATCTTTTTCCAGAAATTGGCTGATTGGTAGTATTCTTCTCATTCCTTTCCCATCAGTTCTTCTCCCAGATTCCTGGATGCTTTTCTCGTATTTTTTTTTTTTAATTTTTTCTTCTCTTTCTCCACTGTGTACCCAAAAATCCCACCACCATAATCACCATACACAACACACATATCACACGCACATACACAAAGAGGCACAAATACAATCTGTTCATCTGATTATCTCTTTGTAGTTTATTGTTTTCCTCAACTGTAAAGTAAGAATGATAATAGCATCTACCCTCCAGGGCTGTAGTTATTTCTTGCTTGTCTACAGAAAGGACAAAGCATCAGCAGAATGAAGCTGAGAGACAGTGGAAGTGAAAGTACCATGCAGACTATAAAATGTTTGCTAGTCATTAATGCTAGTCATATTATTGCTAGTCATGTTAAACTTCTTTTTTGTTACTCATGTTATTGTTAATCATAATAAAAATTTTGTTATTACTTTAAATTAATAAGATGATGCTCTCCTTCCAAGATGCTACATCATCCTATTCTGATGCTACTGTGAAGTATGAAATGGTATCAGTGGACAGAGAACCAAACAGCACAAGACCAACATTCAAGAACTTGTGCTTCTAATTAATTAACCATACAGCTTTGGATAATTCACCAATAAGCACTTATTGAACATGGCACAGCATGGGCTATACGCAGCTATGAGCTGGATGATGAGATATATAGACAAATGCAATAGCCCCTAACTTCAAAGAGCTTACTAAAAGTTGCTTAATCTCTTTGATCTTCATTTTTCTCATATGTAAAATAGAAATGATTATCACTGCTTTTAAAATGTTCTCAGTGGCCAATAAAGGAAAGAAAATGCTAAAATGTGAGTTCTACCTACACAAAAAAATGAAGATGGTCTATGGATCAACTGGAGCTCAATTATTCACTTGTCAGGCAAACATGAATTATTGCTAATAGTTTCTCCTACTGAATCAGAATTCTACCCATTCAAAATAGTTATGGAAAAAACATATACCTTAATGCATAATTGTGAACTGATACCACTATTCTGGAAAGCAATTAAAATTATGCAAAGAAAATAACTAAAATGCCACATTTCTTAGCTCAGAGATTCCATGGAAAGGCATATATCCCAAGAAGGTCAGTGACAAAAAAAAAAAAAAAAGATTCCATAACATTAAAATTTTATAATATTGCTTCTTGTGGTAATAAAAGACTAGAAACATAATAGATATACATTGATTGGGAAATAACCAAAATGTAGCACACGAAGGGAAGAAAATGAGCATTTATCCAGTACCTACTTTGTGCCAGACACTATACTAAATACTTTACACGTATTATCTCATTTAATCCTCAAAACAATCCCGAGAAATAGATTCTATTTTTATGCTCATTTTACAGTTAAAGAGACTAAAAAGTTAAATTAAATAATGTACCCATGGTGATACAATTAGTAATGTCTGAGGCTAAATTTGAACTCAGTTCTTCTTCACTCAACACTTTATGTTCTATACCGCCTAGTTATAAGACTATGGAATAATCCTGTGTTGAATGAAATAATGAGTTTCGTCAATGAAGAGGAATGTGGAATGTATTATTTGAACTAGTGCACAATAGCATAACCTGAACTAGGAAAATTATATAGACACAATAACTACAACAATATAAACCAAAAAAAAAAAAAATAGTCTACCTCACAGGGTTGTTATGATGAGGATCATGAAATAATATTTTTAAAGCACTTAGTACACATTAGGCTCAATCTAAATTCTAGATTTAATAGATTGTTGTGGTTGTGGTTGCCATTGTAAATTTAAATTGAACTTGTTTTCCATGAAAACTATCAGATGCTCTTTATAGGAACTATAATCATTTTACAAAACCTATAGTTGTGAAGTAGATTTTTAAAGTAAAGTGGGAAATTTCATTTTCATCCCTATTACATTACAAAATCTGTGCCATTATTCTGATATGAAGTTCTTTGGGGATCCTGCATTGTTAACTATCACTCACAGTTTTATCTTCCGCAAATCTGACAAGCAGGCCACCTATTCTTCATCTTTACTTTATCTTTACTTACTGATTAGTTACTGATAAGAAATGGTGAAAAATATAAAACTAAGTCCAGTTACCTGGGATACCTCATTAGAATTGTACCTCACCTGAATAAGATGAGATTTAAGATCAGTCTTTCAATTAGTATAGCTATCATCCAACCCACAGACTTTTATCTTGCTCATAAGGATAAAGCAAAACATTATGTCAACACTCTAATGAAATCTAAATATACTACCTCTACATCTTTCCCTTAGTTTATAACTATGTAAAAAGGAAATGAAATGAGCCTCGTTTTATCTGTTCTTGATAAAGCCATACTGTTTCTGTGTGATTACTGCTTCCCTTTCTAAATGATCACAAACTATCTTTGTTTTTTAATAATGTCATACAATTTTTTTAATGTCATAAAATGTCAACATTAATTAAGGTCAAACTCACTAGCCAAAATTTTTCAAACTATATCCTCTTTTTAAAAAAAAATAAGGTCATATTTTGCTCTACTCCAATCTTAGGGCATTTGACACTTATCTTCCAAAGGTGCCTAATAGAAGTCCAGCAATCATATTTACCAATTTAGTTTATATAAGCCTCATGATTTAAATTTATTGAAGACAACATTAGTACAAGACTATGGTATAATATGATACATATGTCATGACAGAATATATTTTATTACATTATATTACATTATTATATTATATCAAGCTATGTTATTTTATCTTCTTAACAATATAAACTACTTTAAGTAGTGATTTAGTCAGTGATAATGGTAATACCAGGAGAAATTGGGGAAGAGAATAGCAAATTTATATTACATATTATGTTTATTTAACATAATACCTAGCTGACTTCAATTTATGAAACCCAGATAAATTAAATATAATATTTTAGTATGGTTTATCATTATAATAGTATACCTAAGTTGTAAAATGGACATAATGCTCAATTTGTAGTTATAATTTATCATTATAATAGTACACCTAGGTTGTAAAATGGACACAGTGCTTGATCTGTAGTTACAGTTTATCATTATAATACTACACCTAGGTGGTATAATAGATATAATGTTGGGCCTGTAGTCAGGAAGACCTGAGTTCAAATCCAGACTCAGATACTTAAAAGCTGTGTGAACCCAGGCAATTCTCTTAACTCTTTCTGCTTCAGTTTCCTTGTCTATAAAATAAGCTGGAGAAGGAAAAGGAAAATCACTCTAGTATTTTTATGAAGAAAACCCCTATTGGGATCAGGAAAAGCTGGACACAATTAAACAATAATAGTATAATTATTATATGTTATATTAAAATGAAGGGGATAGTATATGATGTAATGTGATATGTTATTATTCATGTCATATATGATGATTGATTGTTATCCTCATCATATATTAAACTACTATTCTAATAACTTATGATGGAGGGTTATGGATTATGCTTGATGCTTGATGGAAACAAGCTATATTAAGTCCTTCTAAGCCAGGAAGGTTTTGAGTATGGGTTTCTTGGTGGTTCATATATTTTGGGAAAGTTCTTCACTGGATTAAATATACAGTGTTGCATCTTTAAAGTATATTAAAACTAGAAGACATGTTTAGAAGATTTGCAATCTGCACTGGTTGAATGAGTGAATGAGTTCACACATCCATAAAATTGCAAGTCATTGAAGTATTGAAGAAGTAAATACAGATGAAGAAACTGAGGCTTGGGGAAGTTAGGTTACAAATCTTAAATTTCGAGATTAGAGTTTGTTGATTATTAGTCTATTGCTATTTAAATTCAACATCTGTATATATTTATTGAGTGCATAGAGTATTCGCTCAACACTAGACTAAAAATACAAGACTGTAGAGTAGGTTATCAAATAAGGGACATATACTATATGATTCATGGATTCTTGTTGGTAAGGGCCATCTCCTCAGGTTAATAAACCCAACTGAGAAATAAGAGAGGATCTGATTTGTTATCTAATCTTAATTCTTTTAGGTAGCTCAAACTCAAAATGTTCGAAGCAGAACATGTTTTTTTTTTCCTTTTAAATCTATATCTTTTCTGAATTTTCCTTTGATTATCAGGAACATCTGCTAGCCAAGGCCAGAGACAAGAAATACTATACACACAGAAAATCTGGATTTATCAGATAGCTATAGGTAATTTTTTGTTCAGTTATTTTTCAGTGTCTGATTCTTCCTGACCTTCTTTGAGGTTTTCTTGGCAGAGGTACAGGAATGATTTGCCATTTTGTTATCTAGTTCATTTTGCAGATAAAGAAGTTGAAACAAACAGAATTGTGACTTTCCCAGGATCACATATCTAGTAAGTATCTGAAGCAGGTTTTGAATTCAGGAAAATGAGTCTTCCAGACTCCATGGCAATAAATCTTTCCACTACACCAGCTAGCTGCCCAAAACAGTGAAGTGGTTTGCCATTTCCTTCTTCAAAGGATTACAACAGAGGTTAAGGGACTTGTCTAGAGTCACATACCTACTATGTTTCTGAAGCCAGATTTGAACTCAAGTCCTCCTAACTCCAAGCCCAGCTCTCTATCCATTAGCCATCCCACAACTTCTTTTTATTAATAGAAGAACAGAAAAAAAAATCAAGACAAACACAGTCACACACACACACACACACACACACACACACACACACACATACTAATAGAGAAATGAATAGGCCACAGATGGAAAAAAGGAAGTCAAAATGGGAAGTATACTAACAAAGAAAGAGAATAAATATATTTGGAGACACAATTTGAAGTATGAAGAGTACATTTGGTTATAGCTATCCTTTAAAGGTCATTTGAAATGAGGATCTAAAGATGAAGGGAAATTTTGGGTCTAAGGATATAAATCTAAGAATCCTCTGGTGATAGCTGAAGCTTGTGGGAGTGATTGAAATCACTGAAGGAGAAAAAAGAGAAGCTAAAAGGTCAGAGGCAAATTTGGTAGAATGTAGACCATAAGGAGTTATGAAGAGGAGGAAGATCAATGGGAGAAGACAGGAAAAGGACAATATAAAAGAAGGAATGAAAGAAGGAAGGAAGGAAGAGCAATGTAATTCAATGAATTTAATTTAACAAATATTAAGAAGTTACCACATATGAAGAAGAAAAAAAAAAGAAAATGTTAGATGTCATTTCCTTCTCTCCTTCCTTCCTTTCTTCCTTCCTTTTTTCTTTCTTCCTTTCCTCCCTTCCTTCCCCCTTCCTTCGTCACTTCTTTCCTTCCTTCCTTTCTTCCTTCCTTCTTTCCTTCCTTCCTTCCTTCCTTCCTCCCTCCCTCCCTCCTTTTCTTGGAATTAACTGACCTTTCTCAACATCCCTACTATCCCTATTGCTGACAACTTGGGACAGTAAAGTATGCTTTACTTGTAATCAGAAGATTCGAGTTCAGTTCCTGACCCTGACCTTTGTCAACCATGTGACCATGGTATAATTTAAAAATCATTTAATATCTCTAAGCCTATATTTTCTCCTCTGTCAAATGGCAACAAAAATTTCTTATACCTAACAAGATGGTTTTGTAGAGAGAACTTTTAAGTACCTTAATTAACATGAATTACTCTTGTTGCTCTGAACATAGATTAAATCAACATCAGGAATTTATTGTCAATTAACCTTCTTAAAGACTGAGAGAAAGTTATTTTCATATCCTCTTTTAGTAAAACTCCCATAGTTTTATAACTCTCACCTCACCAGGAATAAACATCTATTGTTCATTATAAATTAATATTTATTTGAACATTCAGCTGTGCATAGGACTTGACTAGGCAATTTACAGAATGGCCATAACTGTCTACCCAAGAGGCATCATAAAACAGCCCAATAGTCTGAAAGTGGGTGCTATTTTTCCCTTTCTCTCTTTATTATCTACACTATTGTCATGAAAACGAAATTCATTTTTTACCTTTCCCTTTGCCCTTGATATTTATTCCTCACCCTTCCCTTCCTTGAAACTCCCAATCATAACAGAACCTGCAATACCATAAACATTTCCATAACAGTCAATGGGGATGGCCGAGCCCCAGAATTATTATTTCAAGTGGGGAACTAGCAATCAGAGAAAATACAGTATGAAAAAATATCAATAGATCTGCTATGCAAATACTCAATTGCTTTTTAAATGGGCTAGTTTATATGCCTACTCAAGGAAAAATCAGGGGAAGAAGGTTCTGTTATAGATGTAATGATTTGCAAAACTTTCAATAATGTTTCAGTGCTTCTTTGGTCATGAAAAGTTGAGCTAAGAGAAATTTATTGTTGTATTTTCTTCTCACTGCCCAGGGCTACAAAGCCATAATTCTCATTGCCACCACTTAGGAGGAAAATATATAGTACCCTATAAAGTACAAGATGACCTCCAAAAAAGAATTTCAAAGTACTGAAAGAAAAGCCACATGCTGGTGGTGAACAAAAGACTGTGTGTGTGTGTGTGTGTGTGTGTGTGTGTGTGTGTGTGTGTGTGTGTGTACCTTTGATAAATTCCAGCATCTGAACAAGAATTCCCTCTACAACTTCTGCAACAAATGGTCTTCCTCAGTTCTTTGAAATCATGACTGATCACTGCATTGATTAGAAGTCTTTTCAACATTGTTCATGTTTACATTATTATTGTTACTGTATATATTGTTCTCTTGGTTCTATTCAGTTCTGTCTGTATCAGCCCCTATACGTTTTTCAAGGTTTCTCTGAAAATATATGCTTGATTATTTTTTGTGGAGCAACAGCATACAGCTATGTGGTATAATTCATGGAATACTAAATGTGAAGTCAAGAAGTCCTCAGTTCAAATTTGGCCTCAGAAGCTTACTGGCTGTATGACCAACTAATGTCAATCACAACGTTTTTTTTTGTGTCTCAGAATCCTCATCTGTAAAATGGGGATAATAATAGCATCTACTGACCAGGATTGTTGTTAGCATCAAATAATACTTGTAAAATGTTTTGCAAACTTTAAAAAGCTATGTTAATGCCAGCTGCTTCTATTATTTTTTACTATATACCATAATTTGCTGAGGCCTTCCTCACACTGAGGGGCACTACTTAGTTTTCAGTTATCAAAACAAAAAGCAACCTATTCCTGAAGAACTCTGGCTCACATAGGAGTTAGACTCCTAGCCTCTAGAGATAACCTACCAGTTTATTTGTTTGTTTTTAATTCCTTAAACAATAATCCTGAGAGACCAAATATTGAAATTATTCCCTCGTTCTCTATGTTGTACCATTCCTTGTAAATCTTTCAAGTATTAAGGGTTTTTTTTTTGTTTTTTTTCCTTGTAAAGGAGCAAAGATACAATTTTGATCTATTCCTTCCTTCCTTTAGGAAAGCTAAACATAGAACTATCTATGTACATTGAGATTCTGCATTTTTTCAAAAACCTCCAAGTTTAAAATATCACATCCAAAGAAAACTATAGCTCAGAGATGTTGTTTCTTGCCCAAGCTCACCTTGCTGGTGAGTGCCAGGGCAAGGATTCAAACTTCTGACTGAAAGTCAGTTTGTCTTTCAACTACCCAGAACTTCTTCCATTAACTTTGTCCATCATCCCAGTTTTGATCCAGGTCATCCTTGAGTGAGAAGTCCCTCTAATCAACCCAACATTCAATTTTCTTCTGAAAACTTTCACTAACTGTTCTCAGATTCCATTCCCAAGCTCTGCAGGTGCTTAAGGGAAATGAAGTGACTTTCAGGATGTTGTGTGTATTTGGAAATGAAAGCACTTATCATGTGGGGGTTTAGGTTGTTTCTTTCTTCTGTTACCCTTTGCAGTTCCATTAACAAAACAGTTGGCCCTAGCAGCTGTCAGAGCTAGTTGAGGCTTAGACAGGAGATTCCAAAATACTGCTGGGTACACATGGCCCAGCTGCTCCTCATCACTTTTTCTTGCTTGTATTTTTTCCCTTCAGGGCCACTGGCTCTCTCTAACTTTGGAGGAAATCAACAGAACATGGAACAAAGAATGCATTCCTAAGGGAAGTGAATGTTGTCCATTTTAAAGGAGCCTCTCCTTTTAAAAATAATTTGCCTAAATTAACCATGAGAATGGTATATGAAATCTAGAGGTAATAGTGATGGGAACATGTTATCACATCAATTTTAGAATGCAGCTAGGTTTTCTAAAAATGACATTATTTTTAGACTTACTAGTATGAGCCTGTGATTTGTCCATAAGCAGACCTTTTGGGAGAAGTATGATACCTAGAAAAGCATTGAACTTGAAATGAGGATAGCTGTACTCTAATTCTGACTCTATTACTAAATGTTTTGTGACCTTGAACAAATTTAAGTTTCTTCACCTATAAAATAATCAGATTTATATTTATATTTATTATATTATATTTATATTAAATTATATTTATATATAGGAGTAGGAAAAAATGAATTGCTAGATGGATAAGAGGGAAAATATTAGAATAATTTCCACCCTGATAATCTTTCAAAAAAATTTCCTAGCTTGTTAGGTGAATCACCATCATTGTGATAGTTTTAGAGGAGAACATGGAAAAGTATCTTCCTATACCTTTATGCATGCATGAACCACAATGGTGTTTGTTGTTTATCCTTCATTCTTGAAGAGGACCATGACTTCAAGGTGATGGCATTATATGCAAGTGAAGTTGATTTAAGTGAGGAAAGGCTATGCAAGGTCACCAGTCTCACTTTTTTCTTCAGTGTCCTCTGGGTCCAGTGGCAAGATATAAATGATGATGACAATGTGTTGTTGGAAGGAACACCTATACTAATAAGAACATAGTTTCATTGGAATAATGGAGTAATTTACTCCACTGGAATAGTGGAATAAAACCCCACTGGTTTTATTGGCTCCCAAATCTCTCAAGTGGTTGTTCTGCCAGTTATTTTCTTCTTCTTTCTCTTTTTTCTCTTCTTTCATAAAGAAATAACACTGTAAAGGGAAAACACAGTGGTTCCCTTTATTCCCAGAAACGGGGCAAGTTCAAGAATTTAAATCAGCTCATTTCTGAGAGCAGAAAGTCCAAGTCAAACTTTGGGATGTTGTTGCATTGGAAAGAAAAAATATTTAAGATGATAGAATAGTAGAGTAAAAAGAAAACTAGGATAATGTAGTACCTCAAGAGAAAAAAAAAATTAGGGAGGGGATGATCCAAAAGCATAATGAAATTCAGTGGAGAGGAAAAAGTAAGCTTGGAATTCATAATATTTCAGATGAAATGCTTTTCCAGTCACATCTCTTCCCTGAGCCTTGCTATATATAGTAGATTTAAGAAAATAGGACCATAATCAAGAATTGTAAAGGGATCCAAGATGTCTAACTTTCTCATTTTCCAGATGAGAAAACTAAAGGCTAAAGAATTTGTGTCTTGATCAAGATCACACAGTTATTCAGTAAATATCATAGATGAACTTTGAACCCTGGATTTCTGATTCCAATGCCTATGCTCCTTCCAATGTACCAAGGTCAGATAGGAGTTTATGAAACCAGGCATTTGAACTAGCTCTAGAGAAATTATATAGTGCAGAACTTCTTAAATTGTTTCCACTTGCAACTCCTTTTAGCCCAATAATTTTTTAGGTGACTCCAGGTAAATAGGTATATAAAATAGATATACAAATCAAATATCTACTGATATTAAATCATGATTTCACAACCCTCACATTCAGTTATATGCAGGAGTCATGACCCACAGCTTAAGAAGCTGAGTTATAAAGTATAATTTGGCTTCCTACTAGCCTTTGGATTCAGACACTAATCCTACCTTCTTCATTATTCTGAATAAACTTCAGTGCTTGACAGTCAATGGGGACTGGTAGCATTTCCTTAATGGAAAATAGTTGCATCTAAGCAGCAATGAACTTTAGAAAAGAGTCCTGGGAGCTCATCCCAAAGGAAACAAGACTAACATTGAGCCTTGAAAGATGAATAGAAAGACAGAGCATAGAAGATCAAGTGTGAGAGTTAAGAGGGAGGGAGGGGGGAGTAGATTAAGAAGAAGCATGAACAGAAACATAGTACCTGGTTTCCATGGATGTCTATCTGTAATTTCATGTCTATACCTCTTTTAAGACCTGCCAATCAGCAATTCCCCTGTGTCCAAGACTGTAGGACATAAAGCAATTTAATTAAGAGATTAAGTCATGGAGTAAAGAAGACCTGGGTTTGATTCTGCTTTTACTATTTACTAATTATGTAGTCATGGATGAGAAAATTAGTTGGCCCCTCTGAGCCTCTGTTTCCTTATTTATAAAATAGTTCCAGTATAACATTTAATACCTACCTCAGAGGATTACCACAAAGGCATAATGTATGTAAAACATCAGTAAACTTTAAAGCATTTTGTTTAATTTTAATATATTGTCAGCCAATAAGTGTTTATTATCAATATTTACCTTTGCCAAGCAGTAAAGTAACTTTTCTGGATAGGGAAAAAAAGGTAAAAGACAATCTCTGCTTTCAAAAAGCTCACAGCCTGATTGGGTGACAACGTGTGAACAATTATGTACAAATGAGATGTATACAAGATAATAATTGAGGATGATCAAAAAAAAGGAAGGCAGTAGCATGAAGGAAGATGGGGAAAAGTTTCTCACAGAAGATAAGATTTCAGCTGATAACTGAAGAAATCCAGATAGAACTGAGCCATATAGTCAAATGGGGAGGACAGCAATGAAATTCAGAGTATCTTGGAGTGTCTTGTGGGAGCAACAACAAGCAACATCCCCACAACACAGAATATGTGGGGATGGAATGAATATAGAATAACTAGGGTTATCTAGGTCAAAGACTGGAAATGGGGGGAGGAGAGAAATCCAGATTGTTTAAGATTTTGAATATCAAACAGAAGATTTTATATTTGATTCTAGATATGGTAAGGAGTCATTAAAGCTTATTAATGAGGATCTGCTCTTTAAATAATTCCACTAGTATTATTGTTATTGCTATCATAAAGGATCCCCAAATCTAGCAACGAGAAATGGGCCAGAGCCCTTGCTGATAGGTTACATCTAATAGTCTCTGTGTAGTGGAAAGAACACCATGCATTAATTCAAATCTGCTAATTGACACCTATTAATCATAGTAGTAACAACATTTATTACACAGGGTCATTTTGAAAACTATGTTTTGAGAACTATAAGACATTCACATATGAGTTATAAATTATCAAAACAGGAAACAGTTTTTGGTGGTGCTAGGAGCTGCAGCAGGGAGATAATCGATCTTACAACAAACATTTGGAGCTAATTGCCAGCTGGAAAATAAGGAAGTGTTTTTTTTTTTTCCTCGTATGTATAATGTGGGGGTCAGGGAAAAGCTAGATGTATGGCCAAGTTGTCAGAACTTGGCTATGCTCAGATTCAATGCTACCCAGCCATGTCCTTTCAAAGCTGTTTTTATTAATTAACCCAAGTTATTGGCCTCTTCCTAGGCTTGGAAATATAGGAACATACTGCTTTTTCTGCCATTTAGTCGGTTGTCTACATTGATTGAAAGCCACTGAATGCAATATGCATCTGACATGCCAGAGTGTTCATTAGACCAAACAAAACCCTGGACTTGAGTCCCCACTTAGCCACTAACCCTGGCAAAAGCATTTGTTTTCCAGCCACTCCATTTTGCTCTGTGAAAAGAAATAGGAATACAGCATCTTACCTGTATCTCCCTAACATAGAAAGCCCATTCAAATAGCCTGTGCGATCAAATTGTATTTATTGACTATAAAATGTTAGTGCTGACTAGAAGGAACTAGAGAGAACATTTAAAGCAACTTACTCATTTTACTAAATGAGAAAAAGAGAATAGGAAGAATTTCTCCAACATTCATACCTGCTTACTGACCTGCCTAGTTTCAACTTCAGGAACAAGCTGCTCCTCCCCAGATAAGCTCCTTACTTCCAAATCCACTACCACGATGTTAACTAAACCATGACTGACTCCACCTCCCCTAGATTTCTCTTCCTTCTGATGCGAGGGTTGTAGGGCACAATATCAAGGTCCTCCCAATAACTTCCTTTATAGAGGGCTAGAATGGGACTCAGCTCATTCCACTTTGTATCAAGCTGCTTTGGTTGGTTTCAACTCCATAGAATAAGATATCTTTAATTTCAGGGATGCCCTAGCACTTCTCTCCCTCCCTCCCTCCCCCTCTCTCCCTCCTTTCCCCTCCTTTCCTCTCTCTCTTCCTCCCTCTCTCTCTGTCTCTCTATCTCCCCCTCCTTCCCTCTCTCTCTCTCTCTCTTCTCTTCTCTTCTCTTCTCTTCTCTCTCTTCTCTTCTCTCTCTTCTCTTCTCTCTCTTCTCTTCTCTCTCTTCTCTCTCTCTCCCTCTCTCTCTCCCTTTCCCTCCCTCCCTCTCTCAGTGTCTCTCTTTCTCTCTCTCTGTCTCTCTCTCTCTCCTTCCCTCCCTCCATCTCTCTGTCTCTCTCTCTCTCTCTCTCTCTCGGTCTCTCTCTCTCTCGCTCTCTCTCTCTCTCTCTCTCTCTCTCTCTATCTCTATCTCTATCTCTCCCCCCTCTCTCCCTCTCTTCCCCTCTCTCTCCCTCTCTCTCCCTTTCCCTCCCTCTCTCTCTCTCTTCCCTCTCCTCTCCTTCCTCTCTCTCTCTCTCTCTCTCTCTCTCTTCCCTCTCCTCTCCCTTCCTCTCTCTCTCCCTCTCTCTCCCTCTCTCCTTCTTCCTCTCTCTCTCTCTCTCTCTCTCTCTCTCTCTCTCTCTCTCTCTCTCTCTCTCTCTCTCCCTCTCTCTCCCTCCTCTCTCTCTCTCTTCTCCATCCCTCACCCTCTCTCTCTTCCCTCCCCCTCTCTCTCCCTTTCTTTCTGTCTCTCTCCTCTCCCTTCCTCTGTCTCTCTCCCCTCCCTCTTTCTCTCTTTCTCTCTCTCTCCTCCCTCTCTCCTTCTCTCTCTCTCTCTCTCTCTCTCTCTCTCTCTCTCTCTCTCTCTCTCTCTCTCTTCCTTCCTCCCTCTCCCTCTCCTTCTCCCTCTTTCTCTGTCTCTCTCTCTGTCTCTTTCTCTCTGTCTCTCTCTCTCTCTTTCTCTCTCTCTCTCTCTCTCTCTCTCTCTCTCTCTCTCTCTCTCTCACACACACACACACACACACACTTACACACACACACACACATCCCTGCCTCTTTTTGTGTGTTGTCTCCCCCTTTTAGATTGTAAATTTCTACAGGTCGGACACTTTTTTTATTAATTGCATCCCTAGAACATAGGGCAACATGCCTATCACATAGTAGTCATTTAATAAAGCTTTATTGAATTGGATTGGATTGAAGATAAATTGGTGATAGAACTGAGTCTTTAGTTTAGGACTCCTAACTCACAATCCAGAGATCTTACCCTTAGAATCTCTAGCTTAATTTTGGATTCCATTGTCCTAGATGGTTCAAAAGTCCTTTGTCAACAAGAAGACTTTAATCTCTTAGAAAACAAGGACTCAATTATATATATATATATATATTGCAAAATGTCTTTACTTCCACTATATAATAACAACTATTAATTATTAAGAACTCTATGCAAAGTAAATGTATATAGTATTATAATGGATGCTATGGAAGATAAAAATCTTACAAAAGATTTGCTCCCTACACACAAGATACATGGGTTCTCTTGAAAGGATGAGATATATGGCTAAATGGATAAATATGATAAAATATGATCATTCAATCAACAAATATTTATTAAATACTTATAATATGCTTAATACTAGGTGCTGGATTTATTCATACAAAAACGAAACAATCTCTGCCCTCAAGGAACTTGTATGTATTTATTTTATACAAATTTATTTGTTTAAAAATCTACATCTATACGTTCAATACATAATATATGTATATCTATACATGTGTATGTGTGGTATATATTTATATAAAAGTATTTAACAGATTTTATTATCTTAAATTGTTTTGCAAATATTTGTGCATAGGAGAGGACCATATTAGCTCATGTTATTTTGTGTATCTATACAGATATTTATATTCTGATATACTTATGCAGAGAACATATATGTGTATATACATGTATACCTATAATATATAATACAAAGTAATAAAGCTGCTAAGTGCATTAGAAATATGCAAACCAAAATACTAGTACTGCTTGGAGAGTAGCAGGTGAGGCAAAATATTTTCATGAAGGAGGTAGTATTTAATTAGGACTTTGAAAGAAAAGCATCATTGGGCTAAATATAGAGTATCTGCTCCAACATCACCTGAATTTATGCAGTTCTTTGCAAATGTTTGTGAAGTGCCTCACATTAATTCATTTGATCTATATAACAACTCTGCAAGACAGGTATTATGATCATTCTCACCAAGGCAGAAAGAATCAGTATTCAAACTCAAGTTATCCTGTATTTCAACCAATTAGCCACCAAACCACCTAGATTTATAACCTGATATTATAAATAAATTTACATGAACTATAGACAACTAAAGAAAATGATTAATCTTGATAGTTATCTCTACATGACTTGCAAAGCACTATATATTATCCACATATGTATATATGAATATGTGATGTGTATATACATATTTACAATCTCATTGGATTTTCATGTCTATCAATAAGTCTTGATAAAATTATAACATTATAATGATATCAATATTATTATACCCATTTTACAAATAGAAAAACCAAGTGAAAAAATAACCTTTCCAAAGTCACAAAAGTAGTGTGTTTTTAATTAAGTTCTTCTAACTTTGAATTCCTCTGCATCAGCTTTCTTCCAGACAACAAATTCACACAAATAAAATCTGGTTGCTAAAAATGTCTGGCAAATACTTTGGCACGGTTTAATATGATTATTCATCTTTCAAAGTATTATTTTGAATAATACTTTGGTAGTTGCTGTTGCTATTTATCCTTCATTCTCAGAGAGGACCAGGACATCAGAGAGGGGATGCCATGACATGCAAATAAATTGGATTTAAATGAAGGATTTATGCAAAGTCATCAGTCTCACTTTCTCCTCTAGTCATCTAGATCCAGTGACAAAATATAGAGCAGGATGACTGAAGCTGGCCCTGGATATAATGTTCTGGTTAGCTTTCTGGAGGTTTCGGGACCAGCCTTCCTTTCAGCAGAACAATCGCCATGAGAATAGTCAGGGATAAAGTCCAAAATCTTTATTATCTCCTGCATGTCTGTCTCCTTCACCTGGGGCCAGGCTAGCTTTCTGGAAGCCCCCTGGAATTGGTATTGTTTTCAGTGCAGGAGGCAGGAGGGCCACCATGAGGGTCTCTATCTTGAAGTCACTCTCTGGCTGAGTTTGTCCCAGTTCATATGCTCTATTACAATTACATCATTACAGTATAATGATATAAACCAACCATTATATCACTAGGGAACCATTATTTATTATAAGATTAAATCAATTATACTGAACTAGAGAACTCACATGCTTTTAAACTAAATAACCATTGTCTTATCAATTCCACTGAGTTAACACCTTGTTTAAATCAATCATACTGAGCCTTAAGTATATTTCTCCAAAGTTCCTGCCATTTACATCTGGATGCAGTGAGACTTTGGCCTTTTAAAGACCTTTAATAGGTCTCAGTTTGAGGCAACGCTCATTCAGTGATTAAGGTTATGTAAGAAATGAGGCAGAAAATGGCTTCTTTCACCTAGTTAAAAATAATTACCTGTAACATACATACATAAATCTGAAAGGGGAAAGCACTCTGAGTTTTTGGCCAGAATAGCAACAATTGCTATTTGGCTATTTACATTCACTTTAAGGCAATCTGGACCCAAACAATGATAAAATGAGTTTGATCAGAGAACGGTTGCTGGCCAATCAATAAGAGCCAGAGTGATTTGGGTTTAAGTATAGTCCTTCAGAAATAAATCTAACCCAAG
The DNA here is from genome assembly GCF_016432865.1 of Antechinus flavipes. Classification (NCBI taxonomy): domain Eukaryota; kingdom Metazoa; phylum Chordata; class Mammalia; order Dasyuromorphia; family Dasyuridae; genus Antechinus; species Antechinus flavipes. The sequence continues at coordinate 529,772,612 of NC_067400.1, forward strand.
ACATTTTGTAAGATTTCAGCTATAAAAAAGAAAGAAGGAAGGAAGGAAGGAAGGAAGGAAGGAAGGAAGGAAGGAAGGAAGGAAGGAAGGAAGGAAAGAAGGAAGGAAGGAAGGAAGGAAGGAAGGAAGGAAGGAAGGAAGGAAGGAAGGAAGGAAAGAAAAGTAATATAATTCAATGCAATTCAATTTAAAAAGCAAAACATATGAGGCACTGTGATATGCGCTTAAAATAGATGGAGATACCTGATGTTGACCCAGATCTTAAGCAGATTGCAATCTAATTTAAAGGGGAAAAAAGGGCTTTAAGCATGGTATAGAGCTGAAGTTTTTAATCTAGAGTTTGTGAATTATATATTTATTTATTTATGGGTTTATTAATATTAATCTATGTATCTACAGAGATATATGTAATTTTATTTCACTATTTTGTTTTGTGTCTTTAAAAAGCCATAGGCTTTACAATATAGCCCAAAAGATCCGTGACATAAGTCAAAAAAATTTTTAAGAAGCTCTACTGTGGAAAAATGCTGAATTTTAAGTTAAAGGACCTTAGTTGAATTCCTGATTTTGTCACTTAGTACCAGTATGATCTTGGACAAGCCACAGAAGCACAGAAGGGCCTTGCTCTTCTTCTCTGTAAGATGATAGCATTAGATGAGTTAAACTCTGTTTCCTTTCAGTAATTAATCTATATTTACATGAATTGATTTTAACAGATCATAACATCATAGATTTTACATATAGAAGGAGCATTAGAGATTAAAATCAGGCAACAAGAGAGATTCTGGCATTATAAGAAGTTTGAGGTACAAAAATATTTTTACCTGAGGAAGAGTGGAAGGATGATGAAAACTTGATGTCAGTGTTGACATAAGATTTGAACTTTGAAGCAAAGGAGGGACTCAGTCTTAAACATGTTCTTTTAATAATAAGTCTGGTGGAAAAAAAATACCTTTATTTTCCTCCTTGTCTTGTTCAACATGATTCTATTCCCCAAGTGAACATTGAAATAAAATCTCTGTTTCAAATCTGGCAGAAAAGATGTGTGTGGGTGGTGCCCTAACTGCTACATAACCCTTCAAATGAGTCCCAGACACATGCCACAGATGGCATTAGCCATTGCAATGCCATCAGCTGCACAGTTATGCACAAGGCATAATAATTGACTCTTTCTCTATATGATTACCGAAGGCATCCTTTTTCACAGCCAAATGTACTGCAATTCAGCTTCTACTAACATAATCAACTCATTTGCAAACTCCTAGCAAACATTCTATTAAAATTTAATTATTAAGAACTAAATACAGTGACAACAGTTAGGTGAGACAAGAGCAAAACTGGGCACTACATTGTGTCCTGAGGGATGAAATAAACAATTTATCATTTCATAAAACTGGAAGAGAGGACAAAAGTGATCAAGCTTACCTAATCAATCAAGTTTAATTCAATAAATGTTTATTAAGGGCTGATAATATACAAAGTATTATGCTGAACACTGGGGGTGATAGAGAGGCAGGATATACACCAATAGTCACAAGGAGAAAAATATCATACTTTTTTCGTTTTTGTTGTTCAGTCATTTTATTATGTTCAATTCTTCATGACCCCTCTTTGTAGTTTTCTTGGCACATATATTGGAATGGTTTGTTATTTCCTTTTTCAATTCATCTTATAGATGAAGAAACTGAGGTAAATAGAGCTAAATGATTTGCCCAAGTTCACAAAGCTGCTAAGTTTCTGAGGCCAGATTTGAATTCAAGAAGTTTCCTGAATCCAGGTCCAACATTCTATCCACTGCATCACCTAGCTGCCTCAAGAATTATATAAACAATGAGATGACTCAGGCGATTTCCAATGATATTGTGATGAAGAGAGCCATCTACACCCAGAGAGAGAACTGTAGGAATTGAGTTGGATCACAACAAAGCATTTTCACTCTTTTCATTATTGTTTACTTGCATTTTATTTTCTTTCTCATTTTTTCCTTTTTGATATGATTTTTCTTGTGCAGCAAGATAATGATATAAATATATGCTTATATTGAATTTAACATATATTTTACCATGTTTAACATATATTGGATTATTTGCCATCTAGAGGAGGGGATGAGGGAAAGGGAGAAAATTAGAACATAAGGTTTTGCAAGGATTGATGTTGAAAAATTATCCATGCATATGTTTTGAAAATGAAAAGCTTTAATTAATTTAAAAAAGATTACATAAAGAAAATTAGAGGGTATAAAAGAGAAGAAAGATATTATAGACTAGAGTGGTTCAGAAAGTAGTAGTGTGGGAATGGTTCGTGGAAAGCCTAATATTTGGATATGCTAGTTGGTCAAGCAGATGAGAGAAGAAAAAATGGCATTGTAAGCATTGACAAAGCAAAGGAAGGTGAGTAGACAAGGTAAGATGTGTATAGGGAATTAGTTGTGATTGCATATCCTGGTAATTTGCTTGCTGGGCTGTTCTATGAAAATTAAGCCAACATGTCAGTTATCATTTTGCCAATACATAAAAAAATCTATAACTCAGTGGAGAAAGTTAAGGAGTTCATAATCAATCTTTTTTGGAAAGAAATTTTGAGTAAAAAGTAAAGTTTGGAGATAGAATCCTCACAGAAATTCAAGCATAGAAAAGATTTCGGAGACTATGCAGTTCAATTAGTACCAAAATAAGAATCTCTTCTATGATAGTAACAATACTAATAATAATATAGTTAACATTTTCATAGTGCTTACCATGTACCAGGCACTATGCTAAGCACTTAACAATAATTATTACAACTGATCCTCTGAATCATCCTGGAAAGTAGATGCTAGTATTACCTACATTTTACAGATGAAGAAACTGAGGCAATGCAAGGTTAAGTGACTTACCCAGGTTCACACATAGTAAGTATCTGAAGCTAAATTTGAACTTGTCTTCCTGACTCCTGAACCAGTGCTCTATCTGCTGCACCACCTAGCTGCTACAACACAGCCAACAAACTGTCATCCTGTCTATTTAATAAACTCCAGAAATGAGAAATTCAATTCCCATACGTAGCCATTTTCCCCTTTGCATCATTCCAATGGTTAGATTCTTTCTTACATGGTCCTGAACTTTATCTGAAATCTCTTCTCATTGATTCCACTTCTGCCTCCTAGGGACAATAAAAACAGATCTGATCCTTCTCCCATAAGACAATCAAACACTCAAAGATAAATTTCCCCAGATCTTCTTATATCCAAGATGAATATCCTCAGGTCCTTCCACTAATTTTTCCATATCATTATATGTTCACTATCCTGATTGTTTTCTTCTGAATATTTCCCAAAATACAAATTCTAAAATATGATGCTGCAAAGTGAAAAGAGTGGTCCAGAAATGGTCTGATCAAGCCAGAGCATAATAGCACATTTATCTCCTTCAATCTGAACACTATTCCTCTCTTAAAGTAGCTTAAATTTTCTTTAAGTTTCTTTAGCTCCCATGTTATATTATTTATTTGTGTTGAGTTTGAGATCCTCTAAAACTCCCAGGTCTTGGCTGGGTTTTTTTTTTTTAATTTTGTTTTGTTTTTCACTATTGTTATTTTAATATTTTTCAAGTTAGATGCAAAAATGTTTCACATGGGGAGGGGGTTGTATCAAATTCTCTCCCTTCCTTCCCACTCCTTTAATTGAGAAAGCAAGCAATTCGATATAGGTTATACATGTGTAGCCATGCAAAATATATTTCTATATTAGTCATTATATGGAAGGAAATGAAGACCAAAAAAGAAAAGAAAAAAAGTTTTTTATGTTGTTTATGTTTTGTTTTGTTTTGTTTTTAAGTATACTTCAATCTGCATGAAGGCTCCATAAGTTCTTTCTCTGGAAGTGGATATAATTTTTCATCATATATCCTTCAGAATTATCTTAGATCATAATAGTGTTAAGAACAGATAAGTCATTCACAGTTGCTTATATTGTGTACAACGAGCTCCTGATTCTTCTTACTTTGCATCAGTTCACCTAGGTCTTGTCATGTTTTTTCCAAAACTATCTCACTTATCATTTCTCATAGCATAAAAGTATTCCATCACAACACTATACCAAAACTTATTCAGCTATTTCCCAATTGACGTGCATTTCCTCAATTTCTAATTCTTTGCCACCACAAAAGAGCTGCTATATACATTTTTTGTATATGCACATCCTTTCCTTGTTTATCTCTTTGGGATAGTTCAATTAATTCTTTTGCTGGGTCAGTAGGTATGCACAATTTGGGGTACTATTCCACATTGCTCTATGGAATGGTTGGATCATTCACAACTCCCCCAACAATGCACTAGTATAACAATTTTATAGCATCCTCTTCAATACTTATTATTATTTTCTCTTTCTGTCATTTTATCCAATTTGATACATGTGACAAGGTATTTCAGAATCATTTTAATTTGGACTTATCTAATCAATAGTGATTTTAAAAATTTTAATATGGCTATATATGACTTTGATTTCATCTAAAAACTGCCTATGTCCTCTGACCATTTATTGACTGGGAATGACTTGATTTCTTATAAATTTGACTTGGTTCTTACATATCTGAGAAATTTTTATTAAATATATTTGCTATAAAAATTTTACCCACTTCTCTGCTTTACCTCAAATTTACCTCTAATAATAACTGAATTAGTTTTGTATGTGCAAAAGCCTTTTAATTTAGCATAATCAAAATTATTCATTTTATATCCTATAAATCTCTGTATGTCTTATTTGATTGCAAATTCTTTCTTATCCTTAGATATGACAGGCAAACTATTCCATGCTCCCCTAATATGTTTATGCAATCACACATTTTGACCTTATCTTGGCATATGGCATAGCCATGTTGGAAATATCTAGTTTCTATACTTATACCTAATTTCTGCCATATCATTGTCCATTTTTCCCAGAAGTTTTATTTTTTTTCACATAATGAGTTTTGTCTCAACTTTGTGATTTTGGGGTTTATCAAATGTTAGATCACTATGATCATTTACTACTGTGTATTGTTTATCTAATCTATTCCACTGATCCACTGCTTTATTTCTGAGCCAGTACCAGATAGCTTCCTGTTTTATGACAGTTTGAGATCTGGTATGACTAGACCATCTTCCTTCATATTTTTTTCATTAATTTCCTTGATGTTTTTCCAGATGAATTTCGTTACTTTTTAGAGCTCCATAAAATTTTGGTATGACATTGAATAGGTAAATTAATTTAAATAGAATTGTATTTGTTCAATATATGAGTGAACAATTGATATTTTTCAGTTGTTTAGATCTGAAATTTTTTTATATGAGAAGTATATTGTATTTATATATTTCCTGGATTTATCTTGGCAGTTATATTCCCAAGTACACTAAAAGTATGAAATTATTTTAAATAGAATTTCTCTTTCTATCTCTTATTGCTGGGAATTGTTAGTAATATATAGAAATGCTGATGATTTATATGTCTATTTTATATCCTATAACTTTGCTAAAATTGTTAATAATTAATTAGTTTTTAGTTGATTCTCTAGGGTTCTCTATCATATCATCTCCAAAGAAGGATCATTTGTTTCCTCATCTCCTATTCTAATTTTTTAAATATCTTTTTCTTTGCTTATTGCTATAGTTAACGTTTCCAGTATAACATTGAAGAATAATGATGATAATGAGCATCCTTGCTTCATCCTTGATCTTATTAGGAAGGCTTCTAGCTTAACCCCATTACAAATAATGCTTGCTGATGGTTTTAGATACTACTTATCAACAATGTGCATTAATTACTCTCATCCTTTCCAGTTTTTCCTCTATTTCTCTTATTTGATTTTTCACATTTCACTGCTCTCCTGGCCTGTTCTCTTGTTTGTGAGTAAACATAAATTCTTTTCTTCCCTAAAACTGTTGCCAGCATCTTCATTCCAGCTAGTACTCTGCTTTGTCCTGGCACTGAGACCCAGAACTGCATACAGACAATGCAATGGAATCCTGCTCCCAGTGCCAGCAAAGAGTCCCATGTAATTGCCTTCTAACCAGTTGCCAAGCCCCTTAACTGTCTATGGGTTAGGGGCTCCAGAAAATGCTGATGCCAATTCAGTCACTCCCAAGACATGGTGCTGACTTGTCACAACACAGCCAGCATTAAACTGTGCTCCACTCTCATCCAAGTGAAACAGATTTTTCCTTTCAACCATCTAAGTTTTTTGGGATTGGGAAATTTTTTCACCCTATTCTTTTGTTGGTTCTGATACTAAAGGATTCATTTTAAGATGTAATTTTAACATTGTTTGGAGGGGAATATGGAAGCACTTAGGTGAGTTTTTGCCTTTACTTTTCCATTTTGGTTCCACTCTTCTATCTGAACTATTGTAAAGCTATATTTTCTCTATCTTAGATTTAAAAAATTGAATATCCCATTGTGGAATTTTAAATTTTTTTTCCATCCAATGATAGCTATCCTTCCCAGTTCCTTCAGGACATTTGCAAAGATAACAAATATGCTATTTTGCTTTTATTTAGACCTGATAAAAATATTATCCAGCATAGGATCAAGGAAAAATCCTTAGCATACTGTACCAGAAGCCATAATCCAACATGGCACCACTTCATTAAAGATTATTCTTTGAATATTCATTCAACAATTTCAAATCTACCTAACTACTATCAACTGTTAATCTATCTGCCACAAAGATCTCATTAGAGACTATCAAGTGCTCTTCTGAAATCAAAATATTCAGCATCTATTGCCCTCCCTTGGGCAATTTCTAAAAGAATGAGGTTAGACTGGCATGACCCTTTTAAGAGGAAGCAAATTTATTTTATTTTTTTTTTATTTTGCCCCAATCATTTCCTCTCTTTCATTTATATTTTTCACTGTTGAATTAGAAAAAACTAACGACATGAAATTTTTCATAAAGAAAGAAGGATTATATATGAAACCGTAAATCCCTATTAAATACATTTTATTTTTAACTTAATAATAAATTCATTGCATTAGTTAATCTTATTTGTCTGGGTCTTCTATACTTTCTACTTTAGCTCATTGTTAAATGTTTCAGTGATATTCTTTTCTTTTTTTCTCTCTTTTGACAGCACTTTCCTTCCTTTCTTTCCTTTAAATAAAAAAACTATTCTTTGTAACAAATAAGTAAAATCAAGCAAAAACAAATCTACACATTTGCCTTATCTAAAGATGTGTGCCTCATTCCTTTTTTTTTTTAATCCATCACTTCTCTAATAGGACTTGGGTATCATGTTTGGCTGTTAGTCTGCTGAAGCCGTGGTTAGTCAATGACTCTATTGGAATTGTGAGTCTTTATAGATTTTTTTTTACAGTTTTGTATTTATGATCTGTTGCCATAATTTTGTTTATTCCCTGTATTAATTCATAAAAGTCTTTCCAGGTTTCTCAGAAAATAGATCTTTCTTAATTTCTTAAGTTACAATATTATTTAATTACATTCATATACTATAACTTGTTAGCTGTTCCTTGATTGATATATACCCCACAATTACCAGATTTGTAATACAACAAAAGTATTTTAATTAATATTTTATTCATATTTGTTATTTCTTCTTTTTCACCCTCCTAGGTGGCACATATTTAATAGTGATGTCCTTAGTTCAAGAATATGTACAATTTAGTGACGTTTTGAATATAGTACCAAAATATTCTCCACAATGATCAATTCACAGTTCAACTAACAGTATGTCAGCAACCTTTCATGTGGCCCATAAGCAATTGTCATTTTTTATTTTTGTCATCTTGACAATTTAGTGGGAGTGAGGGGGACCCTACCAATTGTTTTAATTTTCATTGCTCTCATTATTGGGCATTTGGAGCATCTTTTCATACGATTGTTAATAATTCGGAATTCTTCATTTGAAAACATACTTTCTGACAGTTTATCTATTGTGGAATGACTATAATTTCTAATATATTTTCCCCCTCCTCACCCATCAACAATGAGTTTCTCCATATCCCAGAAAAAAAGGGATGAAAAGAGTTCAGCAAAATCAGCAAACATACTATCCATGTGCGATAGCATATTCAACATTTGAGTCTCAAAATCTCCCATCTCCCCAATGGAAATATGTAGGTTTAACAATATCTATTCTCCAGGGCTAAGCTTGGCTATTATATTGTGTTCAATTTAATTTTATTGTCCCTTTTGTTGCATTTTGTTTTAATTGTATTACCTATTCTAGAGGAATCCATGCAGATACTTAGTGATTACTGCATCTCTTTCTAAGTACTTATAAAAAATTCCTTCACGAATATATTCATATGCCTATTGGCATCTCGCATTCTTATGGGCATTTTTCCCTGGATTTCCCATAGACACACTTCAAATTCAACATAGATAAAATTGAACTCATGAAAAAACAGTCCCCACAGTCATCCAGAAAAAAAAATGCTTTCAACTACATTATTTCTGTTTCTGCTTCCAAATCACTGAACTCAAAATCTTTATTTTGTTTTGTCCATTTTATGCCCTCAGTCCTCAGAACTAATCATATGCCATGTCTTGTTGATTTTACTTGTGGATTTCTTGTGACCTTCACTAATAACCAACCTCATTCATGTTGTCATTGATTCTTCCCTAGACTCCTATAATAACCTGATAACTGGACTTTCTGCCACTCATTTGTCAACTTTCCCATCCATCCTTCACATAACCACCCAAATAATCTTCCATATTTTCCATTCAGATCATGTCACTCTACTATTCTAATATCTCCAGTAGCTCTATATTGCCTATCAAATACCCTATTGGCTTTCAGGTCTCTCAAAAAACTAGTTCCAAATTGTCATTCTAAGTTCATCTTATGCTGTTCTTCATGTTTTCTATTTTTGACCAAACTGAACTAAACCCTGATTCTCTGACCATGCTTTTGTTTCCACCTTATCTAGACCCTCATTAATGGCTTTCCTCATACTTTAAATAGACTCTCTTGCTCTAATTCAGTCAGTTGAAGCCATTATCTTCCTTCAAAGCCTCAATTGAGATATGATCAACTCTATTAGTCTTCTTCCCTATCACAGAGCTGAAAGTGAATCTCTACTCAAATCTATTATAGTATTTTCCTTGTCTTTCCTTTTATTTCTCTCTTGTTATTGTGCACATTCATTAGATTCCAAGGTTCTTGAGATCAGAGACAATGTCATGTCTACCTTTATACATCCAATGCCTAGCACATGGACTTTGCACATGCTATTTATTTAATAAATATTTTTAATTGAATTGTAGCTCTCATAATTTAAGCTGTTGTGAATCTACACAAATAGAGAATTTATTTTAAATCTTTTGAAATAATCACAATTAGCTGTTTTCAATGAATTTATGTGACAAACATGCTATATTATCCTATATGCACCATTCACCCCATGGTTTTAGAGAGAAATATAGAAAAGAACATTGACTACTTTAAAGGGCCTTATATAAGCTCAATAAGAAAAAAAATCACATAGATTAAATCTAGTACCTTCTGTTGCATTCTCTAAGATGTAATTTCAACCTTGCTTCTAAGAGATATCAAATACTTCCTAAAGCAAATTATCCTACCAGATATATAATGAAATAGAATATATTACAAAAATAGTCTATACTTCATTGGATACTGAAATGAGCTAAATCTTTAATGAAGAAAAACATCCTTCCTGAAAGCTCCTAAATCTTTGTCTCTTTAAGTTATAAATGCTAAAGGAAACCAGTTAATTTAGTTCTTCTTCCATGTTGGTTGGATCTATCCAATTTCTTTAGTACCCACCACTGTTAGAGCTATTACACTACTTTAGATGTGAGGTTATAAAGTATGACAGTGGAACTCATTAGGCTTTTCTGTGTCTACTTGCTGTGCACTCTAAATGAGGTGGATGAATGGCAGAGACTTAAGTCATGTGTCTAATTCAAAAGATGCCCAGAGAAGACTACTTTTTATTTATTTTAGCCTGATTAATTTAGACACAAAGAGAGAGCATGCTTTTGTGTTCTCATAAAAGCTATTTCTGACTATAATGCCAGATCCTAAGTGAAAATGTTGCCATATACATGTTATTATTGTACATAAAGTGCTCTGTTAATCAAGTACAATAGAGTTAGAAGGACCAGACTAAAGAATTACTTGCTGAAGGCTCTTGACCAAAAGAAAATGTCCCCCCATAAATTATACCAGAATTCTCAAAATCATCAAAAACATAAATGGAAATACCATTTCCCATTTATATGGAATTCAAGGTTTCCAGAGTTCCCCTGCAACAGCCTAGTGAGGCAAGGATTGTAAATGTTATGATTCCCATTTCACAGATGAAGAAATTGAGCCTTAGAGAAATGAAATGACTTGACTACTTTTCTTGAAGTTGATATCTAGGTGGGATTTGAACCCAAGTCTCCTGATTCAAAGCTATCATTATTTCTACTAAGGCAAAGTGGTATGTACAGAATGATAGATTTGGAAGCAAATAATTAAAAAGCTGATTCTGTAATTTCTTACCTGTGTGACTGAAGCTAAGTTATTTTAGCTCAATGAATTTGTTTCCTCAGCTTTAAAAAATGGGAATTATCACAAAGCAATCCCTAAGTTCCCTTCTGTCTCTAAATCTATGATATAGTTGTCATAGTGCTTCCAAATTAAATGGTTCTTAAGTGAGACCAAAGACTGCAATATCTTTGTAGTAAAAGATATATTTGGAGAAGAGAGAAAGAGAGAGAGAGAGAGAGAGAGAGAAGAGAGAGAGAGAGAGAGAGAGAGAAAGAGAGAGAGAGAGAGAGAGAGGAAGAAGGCAGGGAGAAATCATATCACATAGATCTGTGATATGGCATCAAAGACCAAGATTTAGGTTCTAGTTCTCCCACTTACCAGTAAATTATATTTCATCTCATTGCAGAATTAAAAAGATAATAATTATTCCTATTACCTCACAGGAATTTTTTAGGCTCAAATGACTTAATGTGTTATATACCCACTCCCAAATCCCTGCCCATTTCTTGTCTGTCCCCTTTACCTGGAATCTTCTTCCTCTTTATCTCCATCTCCTGGTTTTGACCTCCTTCAGACTTAACTAATACGTGAAGTGAGTAGAATTGAGACCGTTGTACACAAGAAGATTATGTGATGATCAACTGTGATGAACTTAGATCTTTTTAACCATGAGGTGATTCAAGGCAATTCCAATAGACTTGTGATATAAAGAGCCATCTGCATCCAGAAAGAGGACTATGGAGACTGAATGAGGGTAAAGCATAGTATTTTCACTTTTTCTTCTTGTTATTTCTTCAGTTGGTTTTTTCTTTCTTGTGGTTATTTTTTCTCTTTTGGTCTTATTTTTCTTGAATAGCATGATAATTATAGAAATAAGTTTAAAAGAATTTAGAAGAACATGTTTCATATTGGATTACTTTCTGTCTAGAGGAAGGAAGGGGAGGGGAGGGAGAAAAATTTGGAACACAAAGTTTTGCAAGCGTGAATGTTGAAAATTATCTTTGCATATTTTTTGAAAAATGAAAAGTTACTCTTTTGAAAAAGCAAAATAAATAAGTTAGCAATAGTGAATAATACAGTAATAATAATGACATTCAAATATCCAAATAAATTTATAATCTCAAAATAAAGAAAGCTTAAATTCCATCTTCTTTAGGAGGCCTCCTCGTACATCTTCCCAAAGCCTTCCTTCTGAGGCTAATTTCCATTTACACTGTATGTATGTTACATAAACAATACAATACATGTCTCCCATAGTAACCATATCACTTAAGTTCTAAGTACCCCAGGCATTTCCCTAAGTCTTATTTAATAAGTCTTATATAAACTGTGATCTGAATTGGTAAAGGATGTTCCCTACCATGATCATATCATAGTTATGTATGCATTTGAGTTAAAACATAAGTTAAAATTGGGGGGTGAGGGTGGGAATGGACTCAGGGGTCATAGAGTAATGAAATCCTGGAATTCCAGACCTTGAAAGTACTAGAGTACTTATCTAGTCCAGTCTTCTCATTTTATAGATGTAGAAACTGAGGCCAAAGTTTGGTGTCCCATCCAAGGTCACAGAAACAGTAAGTGGTCTAAAATTCAGAATCAAATGCATCAAAATTCCATTACTTTAAATCCCTTAAAGAAATTCAATATGATATCCCTGACTACATTTGTAGCAAGGGGGAAATAACCTGGAATATTGTAGGTAGAAATGTCCTTCAGCTTGTTAATTTTGAGGCACCATGATTCAGAATGATTCATTGCAGCCGTGAATAACGAATGTCACCGAAATAGCGAGATGGCCTGGAACCGCTTTAGAAATTAATGGACTGACTGTGATATACTGGCACCTCTTTCATGCATCTATAATTGGAGTGCCAATTTATTTCCAATCATTTCAAGCACTGTAATTATAGTGCATCATTGTTGCCTGTTTAACATTCAGATGGGGAGCTGGCACAATAATTCTGGCAGGGGACCAATATTTTATACCCAGAATGCATGGGCTAAAATATGAGGAAATATAAAAAATGCCAGGTTTGTTTGTCAAAGGGGTAGCTTTTTGGCCAAGGTGGACAGAATTAAATGAGACAATAGAACTTGGACTAGTTTGTGAAGTCATAAAAATTTCTTCTAAAAACATCATAACTCAGTATGGAGAGAAAAGAAAAAGCGAAAAATAACAGAAGGCATGTTGCTGGTGTTGGTGTTGTTCCATGAGATCCCATAACATACAGATTGATGTTAACCAAGAGAACACGGCAAGAGGCAATTATGTGGAAAATGCCAGGGTGGGGAGAAAGCTTTGTTTTCTTTGGGGTAACAGATGATTTATTGAGTAAAGACCTCATCTCCTTTTCCCATGCAGTCTGATGAACAAATAAGATGAAATAAGAAACATCTTTTCAACATTCTACAATTTTCCCAAGAAAATTAAAAATTATCACATGAGATGAGGTCTGAGCTATTGTATGATTAGGATATGGTGAAAAGAATGCTATATTTATACTCTGGAAACCAAGCATTAAAATACTGGCTCTGTGGCTTACTAACTCCATGATCTTTGGCAAGTCATTTCTGTTCTCTGGGCCTCAGTTTCTTTATGCATAAAATATAAGTGTTGGACAGATGACTTTAGATAACCCTTCCAAATATAAATCTATAATCCAGACTGGGAATTATAAACCAAGTTACATTAAACTGGAAAGTTACTGCAATGATCATTTCTTCCTTCACAAAGAAAGTGAAGAAGTTATATGAGAAAATTATATTATGGACCAATCTGATTTTCTGATATTTCACACGTTATAAGAAACTGTGCAAAAGGCGACAAAAGTCTTAAGGTCAAGAGATTATTAGAGAAGTCATGCTAGAGAAGCCCAGGAAATCTGAATATAGCAAGTCTTAAATTGGGAAATAGCAGATTTTGAAGAATTAAGGGAAAGAGCCAAAAGCCCCATATATTAGAGAGGAAATTGATATAAGGAGGCAATAAAGTTCTTAAGAGTTAAATTTAAAATATCAGCAGAAATAACTCCTTTAAGAAGGAAGTAAATCCAAAAAAACAAAGGTCAATATACTGAGGTTATATAAATATAAAAGAGATATATAGAAAATGGCAGAAAGGACAAATAATTAAAAAAGAATGTTAACCAAAAAATAAAACAGTCATGTAAGAATTTGTGAGGGACACGAAAGCACCAGATAAGCTAAGGCTGGAAAACTAAGCTATCATTCAGTCACTTACTCTGAGTACTATTGCAAATTTGCAATAGCTCTTTCTCCACAACATTCTCAGAGTGACAGATGGCCATGGTATTTTCTCTCCCTTGAAGCTAGGCCCAGTCCTATACAATTTAGGATTCTCTTTTTCCTGTGATGCCATTGATATCTTAACTCTTTCTCAAAGTGGCAAAAGAAGTCATAAACTACAACCAATTTGTTCTGATTGTATTCTCTGTTGTAAGAGGAATGAGTATGATTCTATGACAATCCCTCGATGGCAGCTAGCTGTTAGAATCTGTTTTAATTAGTTTATTAGACTGTGAATTGCCTAATCTATAGGAAAAAGACAAGGTAGAATGCAGGGGTGTGCTAGTCAGTGTTTAACAACCAGGTCTCAAGGTAGGCAGGGGAGAGTATAAGCACAATATTCTTTTGAGTTTAACTCGCATAATTTTTTTTCCATCACTTTCTTAAGTCTGGACAATCAATGAGCAATAAATCAAGCCCTGATATGAAGCATTTATGATTTCCAAGGTGTTAATGCTCACAATGAAAATTTAATAATCTGATCCCAGAATACCCTTAGACTAGGAATATTAAACAAAATTCTTCCAGGTTAACTTCTCCCCTCATGTACTGATTATTCAGTTATGATCATTTCATCATTTAAATACTCATATATTTACACAACTCCATGTCCTCTTCTCTCCTGTGAAGCTGACCTCTTTCCTATTCCTTCAAGACACTCCATCTCCCAATTATGCATATTCAATAACTGCTAGAATGTTCACCTTCCTTGTCTATATTTCCTGCATTTCCTGGCTGTGCTCAAGTTCAACAAAAAAAAAAAAATCCATATTCTGCAAGAAGACTTTCCCAGTCTTCTTTGATCTTAGTCCCTTCCCTTTGTCCAATTTATCCTGTCTATATTTTGTTAATGCATAGTCATGTTGTTTCCCCAGTCACTCTCTGAAAACATGGATGATATTTTGCGTTTCTTTGTTCTCCCAGAACTTATGACACAAGTATGTCCTTAACAAATGTTTGACGACTGACTGTAGTTATCAGTACATGGGCCATATCCCTTTTCTAGAATCTAAGCTTTATGAGTACAAAAGCTATGCCTAAATCAAAATTTGTTATCTCTCCAGCACCAAGCATAAGGATGTTTAATATACACTTGAATGGGAGAATTAATGTGCTTAGCAATTTCTATTTGAAAGCTCAGACATGGACAAGAGTACTTGAAACTTCCATGAGTAAATTGTCCAAGGTCACAAGTTGCTTAGTTGAAAAATCAGTAGAAGTCAGGTCTCTTGACTCTCAATTCAATATTCTTTCTGCAAAATAGTATAAACAAAAATAACCAGAAAGGGGAAAAATGCTTCCCAGAATTAAAAAAAAAAACAATAAAGAGAATTCAAAATCAATCCTCTAGGATAGGTGCTTGGGAACTCAGAGCATAACACATTGAAATTTAATTTTTTTGTCTTTTATTTGCTTAAAAGATGAATATTTGTTGAGCAACTCTGCTAAAAGTTACTCATATTTATATAACATTTAACAGAGCACTATCCTCACAACAAATGTTAGAAGTAAATAGTACGTGGTTATTGTCTCTGAATTACTGTTAAAGGAGCAAAGACCAAGAGAGGTCAAAGGATTTGCATAGACATATATGGAGAATAAGTGTTGGACAGAAACAAAGGCTCCACAAACACCAAAATATCCATAGCAACACTTTTTTTATGATAGTTAAAGAGCCTAAAACAAAGGAAGTGTCCATCAGTGGGATAATGGCTAAGTAAATCGTGGTAGATGAATGTAATAAGAAGTGTAATAAGAAATATCTAATGTGAAAAACTCAAAGAAACATAGGAGTTATATAATTTGATGCAAAGTGAAATAAATAGAACTAAGAATACAACATATATATATTGTAAATGGAAAGCATAAAAAAAATTGAGTGCTGTCTAATTATGACAAGGCCTGACTTCAGAGCAGAATGGTAAAAATTTTATCCCTTCTTTCATTGCAGAAATAGGGACCATAGTTGTAGAAGAAGGATCAGCAAACCACAAGCCTATTGAATGTTTTTGTAAGGATGGTGCTAGTACTCCCTGAATACCCCATTGTATAAATAGAATGTAAGATCCTTGAGGATAGGAAACATTTCATTTATTTTTGCTTTTGTGTCAGAGCCTAAAACATTGCCTTACTTATTGTAATTATTAAATTGCTTCCTGAATTGAATTAAACCAATGAAAGAATTTGCAACTTTTATCTTCCAAAAATCTGATCTGATTAATGAATGTTTTACCTGGTTTGATATCACAGGCAGAG
This sequence comes from Antechinus flavipes, assembly GCF_016432865.1. Classification (NCBI taxonomy): domain Eukaryota; kingdom Metazoa; phylum Chordata; class Mammalia; order Dasyuromorphia; family Dasyuridae; genus Antechinus; species Antechinus flavipes. The sequence continues at coordinate 529,788,647 of NC_067400.1, forward strand.
TCCCAGCCATATTTCACCTTACTCTCTACTTCTTTGGGCATCTTCTCACTAGCTGCCTTATCTCCATCTAGCCTATACCACCTCCCCACCTCCCCCTATTTCTTGTTCTGAATTCATAATTGAATCAATATACCCATGCTCATGAAAAGGCATGTAATTCTACTTCCACACACAGTTCCTACAACTGTTAAATACAAGATTGTATAAAATAAGAGCTAAATTATATAATCCACCCTAAGACCTAACAGATCAGGGTTCCAGAAAAGTGCAAGAGTAGATAAATCTAATAGCACTTTTTATTTGATAGCAAAGATTTATGTCTATGTTTGGTCATATGCTAAAGGACATATTGTGACACTCACTGATATGTCCATCAGTAAACTAACTCAGGAAGTTCTAACTATGTTCCAGGTGCTAAATGCTAACCATACAAAGAAAGGTGAAATGCTGTCTGTGATCTCAAAAAGCTCCCAGCGTAACAAGGGAGACAATATATGAATAACTTTATACAAATAAAGTGTATACTGATAAACTGTAGGTAACCAACAGAGGGAAAACACTACAAGTAAGAAGGATCAGAAAAGGCTTCCTACAGAAGGTAGGATTTGTGAAAATAAGCTGAAGTCAGGAGATGTTTGAGAAACAGCAAAAAAAATCTGATGTCACCAGATTACAGAGTAGGTGGCAGTAGGGCAAGGGAAGTGGGGTAGAATCCCATATCAATAACTATAATTTATAATAGGGTTGAAATGGGGCAATAAATGTAAATTTTATTTTTTTGCAAGGCGATTGAAATTAAATGATTTGCCCTGGGTCACACAGCTGGTAAGTTTTAAGTGTCTGAAGGCAGAGTTGAACTCGGGTCCTCTGTTTTATCTACTGTGCCATGTAATTGCCTCTTAAATGTAAACTTTAAAACACAATATATGCTACTACTGACAAATATATTCTTTGCTTTTTCAAATCTATTCAATTGATAAAATGGTTTATCACTTCCTTCATCAGCCACTGTCCCCTGATCTTTGTTAATACAGTGTAAAGAAAAAACATTGTCCTAGACATCAGAGGATCTGAAGTCCAAATGTAGCTCAGTTGCTAGTTAGCTGGATGACTTTAGGAAAATCACTTTAACTCTGACCTTCAGTTTTCTCATTTATGAGAAAGGTTAGACTACATCACAGAATCACAAAATCTGAGAGTTGGAAGTAACCCCAATTTGACCCAGACTTGAAAGGCCTCCCCATTATGATATACTTGACAAGTGATCATTTTCTTGTCATCTATCAAGCAGCCACCCTCATTGTCAGAGGGAATGAGATCCTCCACTGATTTTGGGAACTAGCATCCTAAGACCCTTCTGAACTCTCACATTTTATCCTTTAAAGTGCTATTCAGCACTGACAATTCTAAGGTTCCTTCCAGCTCTAATATCCTGATTCCAGTGAAAGAGGTAGAGTCAGTTTAAATTCCCCACTGAAAGGAAACTTGCCATAGAACTCAAATCCCCCCCACCCTCCATTACTGGGAAGTATCCAATTTGAAATTCTGTTGTCAGAGCATAGCTTGGCTCATTTCCATCCCCATTAACGAATCACAATAAAAGTAAAAATCTACAGCTTGTCACCTAACTGTGTAAGTCTGTTACCATCTTTATTCTCTCTGTTGGAATTAGAAGGAGATTATAAAATGCCTGAATAGGCAACCATCCTCCTGAAGTAGAAATGGGAACCTCACCATCCACTGAGCCATTAGAAAGACTGCTCTGGTCCAAGGAAATGTACAGTGACAAGAAGCAGACTAGGAAAGCAAATTATTCAGGACACAAATTTGAATCTTGGGATCAGCTATACTTTCTCTGATTCAGCTTATTAATGAAATACATATTTCTATGTACTTTAAACCTTGCAAAGGCTTTTCCTCATAGCTACCCTGTAAACCAGTGTTATGCCACAATTCTCAGTTTCTGTAATTATCCTGATCCAGTCCTGACTCAGTTTTCCTGCTTTTCAAAGCTCAGTCCTGCAAAACCTCCCCTCCCTCTTTATCAGAATATTTGATAAGAATAAAAGATCTTATGTTTTAGAATATCAGAATGCCTCTCCCAGTCTCAAGCTATTAGAATATCTGATACTGTCTTATCAAGATGCCTCTCCCCATCTCAGGGGTTCCTCCCCCCATTATGTCATCCCATTACTGGTAGCTTACCCCACCTGTCAGAGTCCCATTCCACTCTCAGCACCCTGACTCCACCCCTGCCTCAGTCTACCCCCTGAGTCTGAGCCATGTGTATATAAGTTATTGAGAACTCTCATTGTTTGCTGGATTCTTGGAGACGATAGTCTTATTCAGCCCTGGGACCAAAGCATGGATCCATTTGGTCCCAGTAAATCTCTCCTATTAGGTAAATTATTAAATATTCTCTAATCTCTCTCATGCCTCAGTTTCTTCGGCATTACACCAAGCAGACTGAATATTATAAAGCCTACTAGGTAGGTGAAAAAAATGGAGATCAGAGAGCTATTTGCACATTGTTACATGACAAGGAAGAGACAAATCCAGACTTTAAACCACTCCTTATTCTCACAAATGCTCTGTTCTTCCCCTTTTGCTGTCTTGCTTTAATAGATGTTATTATTACCAAGAAAGGGACTCACTGATTTTTGGTCCAGATGTGTGATACATCTGAGAAAATATGAGAATAATGAACAGTAAAGTCACTTAGCAATCTATAATCGATTCTGTAGTTTTTAGATGGAGCCTAATGTGATTTTTTTTGTAATGTAAATAGGTATTTTCAAATTGATTTTTTAAAACTTAAATTCATTTATTTTTATTTCTTTCAGTTTTTGAACAAATGATAAATAATGTTCCTTTTACAGCTTTCTATTGTTATCAAAATGCCCCATGGAACATAGCTGGGTTGGGGAGTAAGTCCAGGACAAGCAGCCGCTGTCCACTGCTTATCCAGTTGCAAGCTAGTCCAGGAGAAGTGTTAGCACCAATGTTCTTTTAGAGTGATAGAAGAATTCTTCATTCAGCAATTCTCATGAGAAGCAGATGGGCTCACTGGTGAGACACACCAAATGCAGAAGCTGGAGCAAGCTTTATATTGTTAGTTGAGCTTCTTACTTCTTTCAAAGTTCAGATTAGTTGGATTTACAGACAGAATTACTATTGGTTGGATTTACAATCCTCTTTATTCACCCATTTCACATGACATGTCCCCTGTCATTGACCCTAGCTTGGTTTGGGCCAGTTTAGGTCTGGGCCACTTTGTCAAGAACTTTGTTGGTTTAGCCAGTTCCTTGACTCACATGACTATTAATTACAGACATCTTAAGAAAATATTTCACCCTTCCCTTTGATGGGGGTGAACCCTGAAACTGTGTCCCCTTTAATCTGTAAAAGGAGAGAGCTTTAGGGTCTCAGGCTCTCCCCCAGGAAAAGCATATCTTTCCCAGACAACACCCTCCCCAAGTTAAGTGATTTTATTCCTTTCCCAGTTTGACTGGAACTCCAAGATAAGTCTTTAAAAAGTCTTTTCAATTAGAAATCTAGGCCCAGGGCATTGATTGAAGCCCAAGACCCAGACTGCTAATAAAAGTCAACTCAAATGAACTCTGAATCTTTGCAGAAGTCTGAAACAAGAATTTGCTTTGCCAAGGAAGCTCTCTGCTTGGTAAGGCTGCCTGCCAGGACTTTTGCCCACTGTGAAGATATTCTCTTCTCAATGTTAACCTTTGCCATTTTCCTGACAGGACCTTGCCACTAAGAAATCTCTCTTCCTAGAAAAGCTGACTTCTCATTGCCAAACCACTAATGAGTTTTGCCAGTTAGGAAAGCCTCCTTATTAGTGTCAATAAAAAATTCCCTTTTCTTGCCACACAGACTTTTCAGATTTGTGAATTCTTTCACATTGGACCTGCACGGACCAGAGGGGATTCCCCACCCCAATTCTCACATCTCTTCACTACCATTGGCCTCATCATTTGCACCTCATCACCTTCATCCTGTTTTGACAATATCCGTAGAAACCTAACTTTTAATTATCCTCACTCTATGAAACATAGAGCCAGTAAACCAAAAATTTTTGGTTTTGGGTGAAAATGATTTGCAAATGAAAACATTTAACTTTTATCTTTTTATTTTTCCCTAATCATCCATTTAGTCTAGTCACAAAGCACTGAAAAAAAAAAGCCAATTTTGGACAGATTTTCAGAGTGGGAAATCAAATGTGTATTTGCTATATCACTTGATAACAAAATAAGATTCCAAGCTATTTTAAAAGACAAAAAAAAAAAAAATGTCAGAATTTCAGAGAACTTCCTCCTAAAGAGAAAGAATCTAGAATACAAAACAATCCATGATCTGTTGCTACTTTCCTATGTTACTGGGGCAAAAACCTAGAGATGGAAATGCTTGTTAGAAATAATACAAAATTCCATAAGCTGTTGATAGCAATAGGTTCTTGTAAAAGCCAGACATGGAATGAAAACTCAAGGGAATAACTTAGTGGGATGATTGAGTCATCAATGAACATCAGAGCTGTGACTACTAAAGCATGCATCATGACTTTTTTATTAGTTATTTGTGTATGCCATGTCCCTTTAATTGACAATGAGCTCCATGAAAGAATGAACTTGTATTCTGTGTGTGTGACTGATTATTGAGAAGATTTATTAATTTTATTTTTAAAAAAGAATTTTAAAAAAAGAAAGCAAAACAAAACAAAACCAGACAAAACAGAATATTGCCATATGTCCAGCAGAACATCAGGGAAGATTGAAATATATGTAACAATAAATTAGCAGGTCAAGAAAGGATATATAATAGTAGAAGAAATTGTATTCATGAGTGTCCATGTTTTCTTTACTTCTTTGTAGGTTGTTCATTTGTTCTAGGCTGTGCACTTTTTAAAATTTATTCTTTTTTCCCCTTTAATCCTCCCCACCTCCTCCAAGCAGGTTATAGTGGTTATAGTTAAGCAGGGATATATTTATATGTATACACACACACACACACACACACACACACACACGCACACACATCTTTCCTATTCCTGCTAACTCTTTGCTTTAATTCTGCTCCTTAACTTGCCCTACTATTACTTAAACTCCCCCACCCATGCATCCCTCCCTTGTCTTCTTTCCCCACACTTTGTTTTCCCCTCTGCCCATTCCTCCCCCTTTTTCCTTTATAGATTTTGGAAGATGCTATATCCTTCATGGTATATACGTAGTGCTGCTTATTTAACCCATTCTTGATATAAATAGGTTTTCAGAACTGTGAACTCTTACTTCCCTGAGACCTTTGTGGCTATTCTTCTTATGCACCTCATTGATATAATATAATTATTATTTTTACCTTAACTCTGCCCCAATTTTTCTTTTGAGCTACTGAATTGCTTCTGTCAATTTTAAACGTATGGTATATATTTCAATGTCAAAAAAATCAATAATTTGTACATGTTAAATTTATTGAAATTGATATTTGATATTGGTTCTTATATGTTAAATTTTCTATTGAGTTTGGGTTTCATTGAAAGAAAATCCTGAAAATCTGCAAGTTTGTTGAATATCCGTTTTTTTTTTCCATTCAATATTATAGATAATTTTGCTGAATGGTCTGTTTTTCACTGTAGACCTTATTCTTTTGATTGTTGCTATCTATGATTCCATGATCTGCTATCTTTTATTATGGCTTCTGATAAGTGCTATACAATTCTAATCATAGCTCCACAATTTTTCAATTGTTTTTTCTCTGTCCTCTAGGAGTTTCAAAATTTGGCAATAATATTCCTATGTGTTTTGCACAAAGGATCTCTTTGTAAAAATTGGTATAAAAATAATTGGATTCTTCAAAATATTTCAACATTACTCAATATGATTCAAAGGATTATTTTAATCTCCTAAGAAATTTTTGTTGTTGTTTTGATATTTTATTCTTGTCTGACTCTTTATAACTCCATTTGAAGTTTTCTTGGCAAAGGTGGCTTGCTACTTCCTTTTCCTGCTCATTTTACATTCGGGTAAACTGAGCAAACATGGTTAAATAATTTCCCCAGGACCACACAGACAGTAAGCCTCTGAGCACAGATTTGAACTCAGGAAAATGACTCTTTCTAGTTTTCTAACTCCGGCACTTTATCCACTGTGCCACTTAGCTACCCTAAGAAGCTATCATGCCCCAAGTGTTTGAATGCTACTGGAAAATATTCAAGTTCTCACATGATTCTTTGGTCACTTTGAAAAATTCTTTAGACTGGTTGGAAAAGTTATATTGCTTTATTGTCATCTCTGCCTCCAGAGATCTTACTCCAAGGCTGTAAAAATTAACAAAAGAAAAGGAAGAAGAAAAAAACAAACCTCTGTGCATCTCCTCCTTTCTTCCCATTAACATCAAATAATGTTATTATTACCAATTAATATATTATGACTAATAACTAGGCAAATTTTACTCTGATGTTCTTTGTGATGGAGAGATTGCCCTAAGTTTTTAGAAGTTATGCCAACTGATCACAACCTTCAACAGAGCTTTTCCCAACATGAAAATCTTTATGATGGACCAGACCACAAATTATGTGCCTATATTCTGAGGAATAGCTCTTGACAAGTACAGAAAGGCTCATAACTGTGATGCTGGCTCTGGTGATGCATATATTTTAGCCACAAGAACACCTGAAAGACTGTTTTCTAAGATGAAGTAGGGAATTAAAGTAATTAATATCATTATTAATTGAAGGAGGCGGAGTGATATAGTAGGGGGGAAAGCCCTGGAGCACAAAGTACAAGGAAGAAAATAATATGTCTGAAAAGATAAAGTGATACCCAATTCTGGAGAGCCTTGAATATAAGGGAAAGAAGTTTGAGCTTTATGTGATAGGCAACAAAGAGTCATTAAGGGTCTTCTGAGCAGGTGGGGGGAGGATCAAAATCATGTACAAGAAAGATTATCCTTACAACAGTGTGAAGAGGGAAAGGAAGTTAGGCAAAAGATATACAAGGAGGTCATTACAGTAATGAAAAGAAGCAAGAATGAGAAGCTATAGACTACACTGTGTTCGAAAAAGAGAAGAGGAGAAATATATAAGGTATATAGCAAAAGTGGAATCATCAGGAATTGATAATTAATTGGATACAAGAAGCATGGGAGAAAGAAGAACCAAGATTATAAATATGAGAAGAGAGATGAATTATAATGCTGTTATTAATGTCAATAATTCTCTTTTCTTTGTCCTATCTGATCTTCCTATATGTGCAATCCTTTATTATTTCTAATTAGAACTAGAGTATTCCTCTCCAATGAGACATTCATCTTTAGGTAACATCTTTCTTTCAGATATCTTTCTTTCTATCAATGTTAACTGACAGTATAAACAATAAAAACAAAAATTTTTCTCCCTCTAAGTTTCAATAATTATTGTGATTTTTAATGTGATATTTGAAAAAGCTTTAAATGACACCAATAGGGACATACCAGGTGCTGGATAGTGATTATTACTATGATAATCATAATTATAGTAATTATAATTAAAAGTTAGATAACGATCATATTTCTGTACTACTATGAGGTTTTCAAAATACAAGTTATTTCATTTTATCCTCATAACAAATTTTGTGAGGTTAGTTGCATTTTACAAATGAGGAAATTGAGGCTGAATGCAATTAAATTATTTGCACATCACATCACATAGCTTTTAACTATCTGAATTAAAATTTGAAATCATCAATTCTGACTCCAAATATATGCAATCTGTCTGGTAAAAAGGGTACTGATTCTTTCTAAGACTATATCTATTAATTATAGAGGGACATGTCATCATCAGTTGGGCCACTTAGTGATAAAATTTTTTTGGCCATGGCAATCCATGAAACAGACAAAAAAAATTAATGCCCTTAAAACTTGTGTCCTCTCTTTCTTTTCTATAGACATCATATCAAAATAGTGAGAAAGCCTCAAGGATAAAAGTGGTTTTTTTTTAAAAAATCACTTATTAGGGGACAGCAAGGTTGCACAGTGGTTAGAGCACCAGCCTTGAAGTCAAGAGGACCTGAATTCAAATTTGACCTCAGACACTGCACATTTCCAAGCTGTGTGACCCTGGGCAATAATATTGAATTATTGACTAATGAATTACTAGACATATTGCTGGACATTCTTGCCATAAATTAAACCAGCAGAGAAAAATGAGTTTCAACTATATATTTGGACAGCTCTTTAGAGAGAAAAAGAAAAAAACTAGTGAACTAGATTTTATTGTATACCTCAAAGCTAAAAGATATTATTTCATAACATATTTGGTCATCATATAAGGTAATACTAATGGTAAGTACTGAAATCATTAGTTCTGACTCCAAGTCCAACACTGTGCAACCTGTCTGATAAAAAGAGTATTAAAAACAGCAACATTTTCTCAACATTTGTAGTGTTATCTACTATAAATGAATAATACTCTATCATTGTTCCTAGGGAAAATAAAGGGTTAAGTTCTTACAAGCCTCTAGTCACATTTACTTTAACATTTTCTGGAATGGTTTCACATACCTATCAGCAAATTTCCTCTTCTTTTTCTGTCTGTACTGTGTTGTTGATTCATTAACATTGAACTCATGGCCATAGATCTATAACTCAAGCCTGAATGAAGTTTTTCTAGCACATATTTTTTACTTAAGGCACATCACAGCCTTTTTTTCTTAAAATACTAGACAGTATTTCACTGCTATGCTTATAGGACATTTGGCCATTTGAAACAGGAAAATCACTGAGAAAAAGCACAGAAATATGAAAAAAACATGATACTAAATAGCTAGGAAAAGGATGCTTGTTTACAGTAAGAAAGCTGAAATAAAAAAATAAAAAAAACAGAGATTATCACCTCATTCAATCTCAGCTGGGCACAAGTAGAAAGAGTGACTTGAATTTTTACCACTTTGCATATGTCGATGAATAACTACAAAATCACCACAGGTATTGATATTGGGGTTACATATAAATTTTAAAAATAGACAAGTTGCAAATACAGAATTGACAAGTAATGAGGACTAACTGTATTTGAGAAGCCTAAAATGAAAATATTTGCAACTAATGTATCAACATCATTTTACTGGAAAAGTGATAGAAGAGCTCTCTGAAGAACTTGATAACACTTTCAGAAGTTAAATCAACATATTTCATGACTTCAATGCAAAGATGGGAAAAGATGAGAGTAGAAAGGAATATATTGGAACATATTGCTCCAGAGAATGAAGTGAGAAAGACCAAAGATTTGTGGATCAAACAGAAATTTCACAAGTTTATATCATGAAAATTTTCTTTTAAAAAATTGGTAAGCTGGGAAATGAATATAAACTGCTTGCATTTTTGTTTTTCTTCCCAGATTATTTATGCCTTCTGAATTCAATTCTCCCTGTGCAACAAGAAAACTGTTTGGTTCTGCACACATATATTGTATCTAGGATATACTGTGACCTATTCAACATGTAAAGGACTGCTTGCCATTTGGGGGAGGGGGTGGAGGGAGGGAGGGGAAAAATCGGAACAGAAGTGAATGCAAGGGATAATGCTGTAAAAAATTACCCTGGTATGGGTTCTATCAATAAAAAGTTATTTTAATAAATAAATAATAAAAAAATTGGTAAGCATTAAATATAATGAATGCCAAATAACATCACAAAGAATGAAATGTTTTAATTGACAAGATAAGACATATCAATAGCAGATAAGTTTTATTAGTCATTAGATAAGTTTAAAGTCAATAATGCATAATAAACAGGAAGAAAAGCAAACAATACGTAATATACAATTAAGATGATTTAAACCTGAATTACTTAAATAAACTATTGAAAATCAAATTTTGAAAATTGACAGCAGAAATGGCATTGACTCATGTAGCTAGTATCAGACATTAGGACTTGAATGGTCCTCCTGACCCCAGAGCTGGTTCTCTGTATACTGTGCCATCTAGCAGCCCCAAAGAATAGAATATTAGACAAATTTTCCAATAACTGATAGCTTCCAACAAATATAGGCATGGGAAAATTTTATGAAAAAGGTTCAGGGATGATTTTGAGTAGCATTATCTCAAGAAGCAGAGTCAAGAAGTGGAAGGTAAAACCAGTTAAAAGAAAGTGTGTCAAGATAGCCAACCAAAAGAACAAATAAATAAATAAAGACAGCCAACCAAGCAATGACATTTAAGGATTAATGGAAAGGGATCTATAAATAGAAGAAAAGTGGGAAAGATTTGCTAAAAACATTTCAACAAACTTTTTCCCCCAATAAAGGATAGCCAAATCACCAAACTTGGACCTAATATTATAAAACTTGACATGCTTACAACAGAGGTAAAAATGACATTAAAGAGAAATAACAAAGGCAAAACATCCAGATTAAATTGAACCTTTGTAGACATTTATACTGCAAGTGGTACAATGGTCTGGGTGTTGAAATATGAGGGAAAGGAAGGACTTTATTAATATTTTTATAAAATGACTGAGAAAACATAACCAAATACTAGCTTATGTGACTATTTTTTCATCTAAATATAATTTTGTTAGTTTTCTCTCTACAAATTGAATGCATCCTCTAAAAGAATATTTATAGAGAAGAAGCAAACTTTTGCAAATAGTATTCAACATACTTGTGCCATGTCACCACTGTATGAAAGATGTAAAAATTACATACTATCTCATTGTGTATATTCTTTATTGATAATAAAAAAGCATTCAGCTCAGGACAAAATGTCACCTTACAGGCTCTTTTGCACAAAGGTCCCATCCATCTATCAAATGGTGATTCCATAGATTAGATAATAATAGAAATAACCCTTTTTAAATACCTTCTGATAGTTAACATCAGGTGAGACATAAAACAGAGAGGTATATGCTCACCAAAAATATTCATCACTGATTAAGAAGATAAACTACAGAGTGAGAAGGGATTTTTAGTGAATGGTAAAATCTTCCAGGTGCTTCTATTTGTGGATGATACTACCATGCTGATTACATCAAGCTTCAAGATATTATAGAGTCTATTGCAAGATATAATCAATGAGGAATGTCAGGGAACAGAAATTGAAAAAGTCAGCAAGAAATGCTATGATTAAAAGATATGCTGATCACATAAGGGTAAAGAGACAGCAGGTTGATAGCCCCAGTTCTCTGCTGCGCTATCCTCATGATTTCAGGAGAAAGGACATAATGTCTTTAACATGCTTGATAGACTTCTTGTGGCAAATTTTCAGAAGCATGGAAATGAAAGTTATTCAAAATGAGTGTCTGAAAGTTTTGTGATCAATATCATTGAAAGTAACTATTATATCAATGATATCAGAGAACCATTCTAGTATTTTAATAGTAATGCTACTGGTAGTATGTCACTGGTGGTAATTGTGAAATCAACAGGCAGACCAACTTTAGGAACAAATGTAAGCCCTTGATTTTTGGCTGTTGAGATATCCGAGTGAATGTTCAAGTAGTGATATCTTATTGATAGCTACAAAAAAAGAATCAGAAGGCTGGAATAGAAATATAAAATCTGTGAGACAGTTTAAATGATGTACCAATTTGAAACCATAATAATGAGTGAAATTGTCCAGGAAAAGAAGGAACAGCCTAGGTTCTTGTTGTTTGTCCTTTGTTTTCAAAGAGGACTATGACAAATGCAAGTGAGTTGGATTTAAGTGAGGATGGACTATGTAAAGTCACCAGACTCATTTTTTCCTCCAGAGCCATTTGGATCAAGGTGCAAAAAGCAAATCAGGATGACTGGAGATGATAGCCCTTGATACAATGGGAGATCTTGACCTTTCATAAGGTCTTTAGTAAGTCTCAGTTTGACTGAGACAATGCCCATTCAGTGATTAAGGGTAGGATAGACCCTCCCTCAAGGTTTCTGGCCAAAACTTACGCTACTTACATTCATTCTGAGTCAATCAGGGCCCAAACAATGATCCGGTAGTATTTGCCTTGAGATTTATTGTTGGTCAATCAATGAGTAAGCTGGGTTTAAGGCATGGTGATTAGGAAAGAAATCTAGTTATTATGGCACATTTCAGGTCCCCACTCCAAAATGTTCAAATTCCTCTCAACATTCCTCTTCTTCAACATCCCCATGAAAGCATATTAAATACAAATGAAACAATGCCCAAAAGTGGTCTTACCAGATCAGATCCTAGAAAATCTAATAGCTCCAGTGTTCATATATTGTACATTCTCTTATGCTACCTTAGATTATTACAATAATGCCTTGGTATATTATTGATACACATTGAACTTGGCACTAAAATGCCAAGATTTTTTTCAGATAAATTGCTACCTAGACACCTCCCCTAAATTCACCACATCCTATTGAAGAAGGGAAAGGAAGGGAACTGTTCCCTTAACTGAAGCTGTGTTCCCTTTAAGATTATCACTCTTAGAGATTGTATCCCCTTTTCTGATCTCAGAGATCAGGATCTCCCAGGCTCCACGGGGTCTAAAGACAGGGCCCATCTTCCCAGGATAAGAGAAGCAATACCATTCAAGGGCAAATGAACTCACATAGAAATTCTGAATTATCATTCAATTGAGAAATCCTGGTCTGATCAGCTTGGGCTATCCCAGCCCCCACCAAGATACACATATAACAGCTTCCTTCAGCTAAGCTCTTTTCAGAAGGCCTAAGGTAGCTTGCTCAGCTGTTAGGACCCTTCTGCCCACTGAAAAAGCATTCTCAGCACCAAATTCCATTTCCCAATAGAACTCTGCCACTATAGAACTCTGAGTCCCTTAGCAAACTGGTTTCTATCCAACAATAAAGTTTCATTTTGCAAATAATAATTCAGGAGTAAGTAAATTTGTTCACTTTAAAACCAGTGCCCAATTAAAAGGGATATTTTAACAACTCTCTTATTGCCACTAACCTCATCACCACCAGGAATTGAGGGCATTATACTATTGGTATAAAGTTGATTCTTAAAACCCAAATTTAAGATTTTATTTTTTTCTTTAAAAATTTTGTCTAATTAATCTTATCCCAATGTTCTAATTTGTTCAAATCATTGTGTATCTTGTCTGATAAATCTAGAATTTACTTACAATATTCCTAATTTTCATTTTGGGGTCTCTTTTAGGACGTGATCAATGGATTCTTTCAGTGGTTATTTTACTCTCTGATTCTAGGATATCAGGACAATTTTTCTTGATGATTTCTTGAAAGATGTCATTCAATTTATTTTTTTCATTGTGGTTTTCAAGTAGTCCAATAATTCTTAGATTGTTTCTCTTGGATCTGTTTTCCAAGTAAGTTGTTTTTTCCAAAGAGGTATTTTATATTTTCTTTTATTTTTTTCATGTTTTTTTTATGTTGTTTGACTGATTCTTGATGTTTTGTTGAGTCACTCACTTCCATTTGTCTAATTATAAATTTTAGTGAATTATTTTTTTCAGTTGGCTTTTTTATCTCCTTTTGCATTTGGTCAAATGTACTTTTAAACAAGTGTTTTGTTCAATCAATTTCTGTGTTTCATCTTACAAATTCTCCTGCAAAGCTCTCATTTCCTTTCCCTACTCTTCTTCTAACTTTCTTTTAAGATCCTTTTTTAATTCTTCCAAGAGAGCCTTTTGAATTGAGACCAGTTTAAATCTCTCTTTGGAGCTTCATCTGGAGGTATTTTGCCTCAGATTCAAGATCGGAGTTCAGTTCTTCCCTGTCTCCATAACAGCTATCTATTGTCAGGACTTTTTTAATGCATTTTTGCTCATTTTTAAAGGCTGAAGTCTGCTCCTTAAGTATAGGGGAGATTGTTCCAAGCTTCCTCTTTAGGGAGACAGGTGATTCAAACTGACTTAGGGCCAATTGTGCTATAGACTTTCTCCCCTTCACTGGGTGAGCCTAAGTCCTGCCTGTTAGCCTGAGTGTCAAAGGCTCACTATTTGCCTTTTCTGTTTGTGGTAGAGGTCTTACAGCTAGTCTGCTGATCCACCGGCCTTCTGAACTAGGACAGAGTAGCCAACACTACTGTATTTTGGCTAAGAGCCTCCATTAGATTTCATGTGGGATCTCTCCACCCTGGGCCTCCCTGTGCTATTCCTGCACTAGGCTACATTTCTCCATATACCCCACCCAACTGAGACAGACCTTTGCTGAAGTTCTTCCAAGATATCTTCTGCTGTAAATTTGTTACACTCCAAATATTTGTGGGTTCTATCACTCCAAAATCTGTTCAAAGGCTTGATCTAATGTTGATTCTGAGAGAAAAGAGGAAGAGCTCAGGCAAAGTTCTATCTACTCTCTGCTATCTTGGATCCACCCATTATGTATCTTGTCAATCAGCATGTTAGCTGCTTTGTATTATCAACATAGATTCATCATTTCATCTTCACCTTTATTCAATTCATTGATTAAATGTCAAAGAAACAGGACCAAGCTAAATAGATTCTTGAAAGAGAAGGGAATGGATAGCATATGCTTAAAAACATCTGAGCCAATAAGAATACTACTAGATGGTTAACTCCTATGAATTACTGGTTATTTCAAATGTTAGTCTTTCTATATTGTAGTTGACTAGTAAATATTTATAGGCCAACTACCTTCAATTCTTTCCAATTTAAAGTCTCTTTGATTAGATTCACAAGAACCGAGATAGCCCTTGAGAGATATATTTAGTCTCTGAGGAAGAATCTCTCATTCTTAGGGACCATCATTTGAGGTAATGGCCCAGAGATCCAAATCTATTTTTTAATAGATTTTTTTATTCATTCTTCACATCCCACATTTATCTTTATCTTTGACTTGACTTTAACTAATAACAGTGATAAAACACTATGGGTGACTCTAAGATCTTCATTTCCTTACTCAATCTTCATTATCTTTTTCATTGTTTTCTAGATTTCTCCTGAGTCATTTGTTACCAATAAATCAAACAGAAGTCGGTGGTAGATATCAGGTGTGACTCATAGGTAGATTATTCTTGTCTAGTTCTTCATTACATCCTGAAGACATGTTCTAGGAAAATATTAGACTTTTCCATCTTTTATTCATTTCATTTCAATTTAATGTAATAAATATTTATTAATCACTTACTTTATGCAAGTCACCATGCTTGGTGGTAGGACAAGAACTGTTTCATCCTAAAATAGCTATTAAAATCACACTAGATATCTTTTGCAACCTAAACTCACTGAGTTGTTCTGAATCTTCCCTTTACCATTACTGGATAAACTTTCTCCTTCTAATCTTGAGATAGCTCCATTTGTCTTGCACTGATTTCTCTGCAATTGTAGACCATCAACTCCTACCTATTCTATGCTTTCTCTAAGCCATCCTTTGATGTTTACCACAGTGCTTCACATACAGTAGAATTTAAGATTCTAGAATTAAAGCTGGAAAGGGGACCTCAGAAGCCATCCAGTCAGATGCCTTCATTTTACAGAGGAGGTAACTGAGATCCAGGGACTTCAAATAATTATCTAAGATCATACATAGTAAATACCAAAAGGTGTGACTGGAACACAAATGACTCAAGAGTCATTTCCTCCAGCTAAAAGTAATATTGCTTTCCTGGAGCATTTCCTAGAGCATTTTGTATTTCTCCCTTGCTCACAACATATTCTGCCTTATAAAATGTTTATTTGTATTCACACTCTCCCAAGTGCCTATTTTTTTTAAATTAGACACTTTATTAGAAAGTTAACATTGAACATCAATACAAACAAGTTTAGTTTACTGACTACAACTCCAAGAAGAAAGGAAGATGTGGATGAATGAACAATGAAACCAGACAGAGAATTGGTTTAGATTTAGTCTCAATAACTAAAAGAGTGTTTTTAAGTGCCGTTAGGCAGAGATAATGTAATTTTTCTCCTCTATCTCCCCAAAGTCCAGAACAGTACATTTAATTAAATAAACATGCAAGTGTCTGTGTTCCAGGTATTGGCAATACAGAGACAAAAGTAAAATTTTGACTGCCCTCAAGATTCTTATATTTTACTAGGTAGCTGGTAATGCTACTGCATAGAGTACTGGGACTAGAATTAAGAAGGCCCAAATTCAAATCTGACCTCAAATACTTCCTAGCTTTGGGACTCTGGGAAAGTCATTTAGCCTTTGATTCAGTTTTCTCAACTGGAAAATGGAGATGAAAAATTACTGTGAGAATTAAATATGTCTTAAAAGCACTTAACACAGTGCCTGTTACATAGCAGATGCAACATAAATGCTCATTTTATTCCTTTTTTTTCTACTGGAAAAATATTATGTGTAAAAATTAAGTAAAACAAAATAATATAAAGTCACATTGCAGAAAGTGTGAACAAATCAATGGGAGATTAGGAAATTAAGCACCTGAACCACACCTTGAGAAAAGCTAGAGATTCCAGGAGGCAGGGATAGGACAAGACTATATTTTCATGATGGGGTGAGAAGAGATCACATGTGCAAATACACAGAGATAGAAATAGAACATGGATTGATACAGAATAGCTTTCAAATAAATTTGATGAGATGAGAGTGTGGAAAGGGAGTAATATTAAATAAGACTAAAATTGTTGGGAGTTTTAAATGTAGAGAATTACAGAGACTTAAACATCAAACTTGTTTTTCAACCATGTAAAAATGGGGATTCATTCCTCTGGGGGTAGAGCCAAGATGTCAGAGAAAAGTCCTAGTTTCCTTTGGAAACAACCTTAAATCAAAACTCTAAGCAGATTCTGAAGTGACAGAACCCACAAAAAGATGGAGTGAAACAATTTAAAATAACTTAGAAGGATTCAGGAAAGATCTGTCTCATTTGGATAAAAGGGAAGTACAGTCCAACAAAGATGATATCCAGGAAAACCAACAAGAGGCTCTTAGCCATGTCACAAATCAGTAACCAAAACCCATTGTTCCAAATTCAGCAGGCCAGTGGCAGAGCAAGCCAATTGTGAGACCTCTAGCCTTGCACAGAAGGCAGATTGCAAACCAGGAATCCTGGAACAACAGATGCAACTAGGCCAATATACTCCAGCACAATAAGGAAGCCACAAGCACCTAAAACCCTGGTATAGAAAGTCAGTGACCAAGTCCTTAACCCCCAGCATAAAAATCTTGGGAGAGTCCATTCTCTGCTTCAGGAGTAGACCAGAATTTTAAAAGTCACAAAATAGGCTAAAAAATGAGTAAGAAACAAGCAAGTTCTAACTATAGAAAGCTATTATATAGCAACAGGGAAGATCAAAATACAAATTCAGAAGAGAATAACAATACCACATTGTTACATATGAAACTTCAGCAGGGAATATGAATTGGCCTCAAGCCCAAAAAGTTCTCTTGTATGAGCTCAAAAAAATTTTTTAATCAAGTAAGAGTTAGAAGAAAAATTGGGAAAATAAATGAGAATTATGTGGAATTATGAAAATACTCAACAGTTTGGAAAAGAAGACACAAAAATCGACTGAAGAAAATAACCCTTTAACAAATAAAGTTGGGCAAATGAAAGAAAAAAATAATAATCCCTTTTAAAAATAGAATTGGCTGAATGGAAAAAGAGACACAAAAGTTAGCTAAAGAAAATAATACGCTAAAAATTAGAATTGAGCAAGTAGAAGTTATGAGATATACTCTGTTAAACAAAATCAAAAAAATGAAAAAATAGAAGAAAATATAAAATATCTCATTGGAAAAATAATTGATTTAGACAATGGATCCAGGAGAGATAATTTAAGAATTATTAGACTAACTGAAGACCATGATAAAAAAAGAGTAGGGACACCATCTTTTAAGAAGTTATCAAAGAAAAGTACCTGATATCCTTGACCCAGAGGACAAACTGTCCATTGAAAGAATCCATCGATCACCCCCTAAAAGAGATTACCACAAAGAAAATACCAAGAAATTTTGTAGCTAAAATCCATAATTATAAACTCAAGAAGAAAATGTTGCAAGCTGCCAGAAACAATTCAAAAATCAAGGAACCACCATCAAGATTAAACGGGATTTAGCAGCCTCTGCATTAAAGGATGAGAGGACTTTGAATATGATGTTCCAGAAGGAAAAGGAGCTTGGGTTTACAGTTAAGAATCAACTATCCAGACAAATTGAGCACAATCTTTCAGGGGAAAAGATGGATATCAATGAAATAGGCTACTTTAAATTTTCCTGATGAAAACTTTGACCAGAGATGAACAGAAAATTTGATTTTTAAATACAAGACTCACAAAAAGCACAATTAAGTAAATAGCAAAAAGGAGGAAAAACATCCTATTCAAAGGTTAAACACTTTACATCTCTACACAGAAAGATGATACTTGTAATGCTTATCTTTATTAGGACAGTTATGAGGGTAGACATAGACAGAGGGTGCAGGTGTAAATTAACTTTGATGTGAGGATATAAAAAAATTAAGGGATGGAAAAAAGGATTGTACTGGGAGGAAAATGTTATAAAGTCATATGTAAAACTGACAAAACCATTAACAGGATATTAAGGATGCAGAAGTGAGTAATTGGGAAAAGGCAAGGATACCAACCTGGGTGATTGACAAGTTAGTAATATCCTTAATAGAAATAGAGATGAAAAGATGAGGCATAGATTTTGGAGGAAAATAATTAACTGTATTCTAAACAAATTCAGTTTGAGATGCCTATCCTATTTGTTAAATATATTATAGTAGGCATTCCTTTTGGGCATGGTAGAACTGGGCTTCCAGTTCTAAGTTTCTGTAATACTGTAAGATGTCCAGCAGGCAATTTATAACATAAAATTAATCATAAAGAACTGGAGTTTAGGAGAGAGATTATTTCCAGATACATAGATTTTAGAGTTATCTTCATAAGGATTATAATTGAACATATGATTACAATTGAGATTTATTAACTTTTTTTACAGAATGACATAAGTGTGTAAACATCAAAGTATGTCTGTATCTAAGTGTATATGGGATTCACTAAAAGCAAAGCAATCTCATTGCCTTTCTCTCTCATACACAGACTCCTATTTTTTGTTGCCAATGGTGCTCTTTCTTCCTCTCATTTCTTGCCTATTTCTATAGGAAGGGGAAGATGTCCAGGTGCTCATTAACAATCATTAGTCTGATGGAAATGGAAAGGGCAATGTCCCCTGACCTAGACTTCAGCCACTCCACTCCCAATCTTTAGAGACCAGTTCTTTTATGACAACCCAGCAGCTTCTGAAAAAAATTTCCCCCAAGCTCAAAGCACATTCTCTGAGGAAACTGAAGTTCATTATTTTTTTTCCTGAAGGGACAACACTGTATTAACTAATACAACATAATAATTTTATGATCTGAACTAGAAAACTTTTTCTTTTGTCTTGTCAAATACAATTTATATCAGAGAATCAAATGAAAATTTTATGTCGTGGGTGAAAGAAGGAAAGAAAAAGCCCTTAGTGGCTGAGCTTAAATTATCTCCCATTTGAATGAGTTCATTTCCCAGAGAGAGTTTCATCAGGCTTTTTAATTAAGATCAAATTGTTCATCTAGAGTTGGTAATTTGGCAGTGACCTCTTCTTCACACCCCAATCTAAGGTGACAGAAATGAGAATGAATCTTTAAAATTAAAACACTGCTTATTCTCAGATGCTGGGTCTTTCTGCAATGAGTAAGGGACAGAAAGAAATGGGGGGAATGGTGAAACTTCAAAATTTCCATTGGGAAAGAAGACTTTATGCTTGTCAAGAGAATATCAAGCAGGAAACTTTTCACAAAACCATCAAAAAAGTAGAACTTCAAAAAGATAGAAATTACCTATATTATTTTAGTCTGAAAAATATAATTAGTTCTACTCTAAATAAATTAGTTTAAAATGCTTATGTGGATATCCCTGAAGTTATCTTGCTATCTTATCTTTTCATATTCTTTGGTCTAGCCAAGAAATCCTGTATTTCAGTTGTGGTCTCCAGACTATTCACACAGGGGCAAGCTTGGATTATGGCCTGGGCAGAGATTATTAAGAGAATCCCTGGATTGAGAGAGAGAGAAAGAGAGAGACAGACAGACAGACAGACAGACAGAGACAGAGAGAGAGAGAGACAGAGAGAGAGACAGAGAGAGAGAGAGACAGAGAGAGAAAGAGACAGAGAGAGAGAGAGAGACAGAGAGAGAGACAGAAAGAGAGACAGAGAAAGAGAGAGAAAGCTATTGGTAACAGATAATTCTTGATAAATATATTAGAGAACTATCCAATGGGAGTCTAGGGAGAGGGGCAGTTTTCTGGAAATACGTGATACATAATGAAAGAATGACTTAGCCCTCTACTTCAAATCATATACAGGTTTTCTCTGAGCAATTGCCACATGATAAAAATAAATATTTGGTTCACTGCTAAACTGGAACTAGATTTATATTTTAAAAGTCCTAATTAAGCAAAGTCTCTATCTCTCTATCTATGTGTATGGGTATGTGGAGGATGGAGGGTGGGAAGTGTATGTCCTTCCTGGCTGTGAATGAGGAGGCAAGTACTCCTATAAATTTCTAGGCTGAGACTTGCATAAGGAAATCTGATGTATGAGTAGAGAAAAGCAGAAACTATGAGTAATAGCCCTGAGAAATATCATTTTCCCCTAGCCTCTGTATACCCATCACTAAGAGATAAAACTGGGTAGAGGAAGAATTGGATTTGTAGTCATTAGATTGCTCTGTCCCTACTATCTGTCCCTTTTGGAAGAGGCAATCCCAGGTAAGGTTTTGTTATAGCAGGGTATCATACAACTCAGAGTGTTTTTCTATACCTGCCCCCATGTTCTTTGTGCATTTGTGAAAGATTTTGTGACTGTGTCTACTGTAAGATACCTGAGATCTAGAGCACAAAGAAAATGGGAAAGCCTCAAAGTTACAAATTTGGTCAAAATTTTTGTCACAAGGTCAGAAGCAGTGATATGATTAAGATGATTTCCTGTGGTCTCAGATTATCTTGCATCAAGGGACAAAGGATTTTCATAATTAGAGGTCTCAAGTTGCTTAAATTCTTCATTATAATGTGCCTTTTGGTCTAAACATTTTTAACAGCTCACATCAATTTCACAGAGGCAAGTAAGAGGTACAACAAGTAGTGTGCCAGACTTGGAGAAGAAGACCAAGCAGAATTCAAGACCATCTCTTCAGACATTTCCTATCTCTATAACCCTCAGCAAATCACTTGACCTGTTTGCCTCAGTTTCCTCATCTGTTAAATTGGGACAATAATATCATCAACCTTCCAGTGTTGCTGGGAGAATTAAATGAGATTTTGAGGATCAAATGTGATTTTTGTAAAGCACTTTGCAAGAATAAAGAACTTTATAAAGCTCTATTTTCATTTTTTATTATTACTTTACAATAATATGTCAAATGGAAGTCCATGGAGCATTTGATCGCTGCTTCTAAGGAAGGAAGAACAATTCAAAACTACCTACCTCATGATAAGTTCTAAAGTTATATATTTTTATAAAGCAAATAATATCTGCCTGATTTCTACTGAAAATGTGTTTATCTATCTAATAATCATCTACCTACCATCTATCTCTCCTTATAGCTTGTCTTTATATACAGATATATTTCTATATGCATGGGCAGACAGGTAAAGTGAGCAATATGCATTCCCAGTAGAAAGCTGCATTCTCAAATTTAGGTACTACTTGCTCACTTCCTCGTTTGCTGTATCTTTCTTTTTAGTTATAGATGGGGTGGAAGGGTTGTTCCACAAACAGAGTAGCTTCCTTATTAAAAATTTACAATAGATGTTATGCTCCTGAGGACAGGAATGGTTTTCTTTGGTTTTATATGTGTGTGTGCGTGTATGTATGCATGTATGCATATGCATATATATATGTATAATTTCCAGAACTTTGATACACAGCATAATGTCTTGCATACAGTAGGTACTATTGATCATAACTTCAACATATATATGTGTGTGTATGTATATGTATATATGTACTTTATTTCAAAACACTAGCTGAGAATGTAAAACCGACAAACACTTATCAAGACACGGTTTCTGTCCTCATTGAAGGGGGCAACTCTGGAAGGGGGAAGCAATATATAAACAAGGAGCAATTATTAAAGAGATAATGTAAGAGTAAGAAAGTTCCAAAGTACTTACTGAATTCAAGGGAAACAACTTTGTTACTTAAGTAGGGGGAAAGGACACAGGAGAAGTTTCACTGTAAATATGACATTCCAGTTGGGTTTTCAAAAAAAAAGGTAAAGATATTAACAGACAGAAAAGGGGATAATTTGTTCCAAGATGAAGTAATGAGGCTTAACTAATACATGATGGCAGGAAAGTCAGAAACATGCAGAGGAGTCAGTGTCTAGTTTGGCTTATGTGCAGTATATACAGGGGATTAATGAGGAATAAGACTAGAAGGCTAGATTGGTACAAGGTTGTAGAAATCCATGAATGCCAAGAATTGTATGGAAATATGTTCTAGGTTTGCTGAGAGAAGTTCAAATGTCTTTTTACATATGAACTTTATTTGCCTTAGAATCATGGGTTTTGAGCAGTGTAACTTCCCTTAAAGCTACTGTATCTGCCCACTCGAAGGTGGCCACGACTAGGGCAGCTCACCTGCCTTCGGACTTCAACCGGGATCACACAGAGACAAATGGACCAGGAGGTGCAAACATTCTGTCTTTATTCAGTCGTCCTCTCAGCGGGGGTAGCAGGAAGCAGGAGCACAAGAGAGCAAGGGCAAGAAAGCGAGCTCTGCTCAAGGCTGTCTATTTATGCTGCCTCTCCTCTGGGATTGCCCGAGCCCAGCCCACTCAGAACTGGGTAGGTAGAGACCCTGAAGAGAAACTTCTGGAGTTAGTGCTATGTGCCAGGGGAGATCTAGCAAGAGAACAAACCCCTTGCCATCTCAAGAAACCTATTAGTTCCTTTAACTCCTGCCAGACACAACCTCCTGCCTCAGGGGCCAAGTCCCTTTTTACCTCCTGGGCCCACCTTACCAGCTGACTTGGTGTACAATCCCTGTTGCAAATCTCAAAGAGAGAACAGTGCGTCATTGCCCCTAACGCAGAGAACCAGTACAATCATTTCTATGCATAAGTAAGATTGAATCCAAAACACCTAGTTTTGCACCTAGTAGTGCACCTAGTCAGTCTGGATTTTGTCTTATTGATATCCTGGGCCAGGATTTTACACTACCTTGTATCTAGATAGTCTGGGGAATCCCTCTCAAAACAATAACCTTTTTGTTATGTAACACTAAAACTGAGAAAGTCTATACATAATCTGGGGTTCCTCTCTCAGCCACTATCATTACCTTGGTGAAGATTCAGAACCAAATGTGTTGGCTGTTGCCTTTCAGACATTTCTGAGAAAAGCTGAGAGTGAAATTGTCTCTATGGGCCTCCAGGATCTGAGAGACATTCTGAATAGACCTATGATAATCACATAAATGTTCAAATGTCCAAAATGATTCCCATCTCACATAATTAATATTGACATCAGTGCTGTTAATTCCATAAATAAAGAAATTAATGGTAATTAAGATTATCTAGGAGAAGGACTGAATAGTAGGGCCTGAAACATACTTGGACTGAAGCTGAGTCCAAACTAACACTGGGATATGGGAGGGAAAAACAAAAGAGTAGAAAGTGTTCAAACCCTCGTGAGGCAGGATTATACACAGAAGGACTATGAGGAAAGGAGGCCATTGTGATGTTCTCTTCTTTATTATAATATATGATGGCTCTCTGTGGGAGCAGGTTTCTCAGGGAGGTTTTCTGAGGCAGCCTTAGTTTCAGTTCCGAATAATAATCACCTCAAATACAGCCAGCTGATAAAATCCAAACATTTATTTTCTCTTTCCAAGTCTTGGTCCCGGTTAGCTTTCTTAGAGGCCTGTCTCTCTGCTTGGTTCCAAGAGCTCTTGCAGCTTGTCCTTTGCCTCTGCCAGCTTTGGCTTCTCTTCCAAATGTCTCCAGCCAGCACCAAGGTGAAAGTTGGAATGACTCTGACTCTGCTTCCAAGAGTGGGCTTGTGGGCTTCTGTATCTCCCAGAGTGCTCTCTGGCCCTGAGAGCTTCTTGCTTATAAGCTGTACACTGAGTAAACACCAATCATTATATCACCGGGAAACCATTATTTGTTGTATGATTAAATCAATGCTAAACTAGATTTAACCATTGTCTCCTCAATTAATACTGTTTCAAGTTCTGGCCCATAACATCTCCTCGTAGGATCAGATCAATCATACTGGACCATGCTAAATTAAATAATTATTGTCTCTATCAACTCTAATGAGTTAACACTTTGTAAGGATTCCAACAGGCCATCCATGACAAAAGTCAACACTGATTGCACATACAGTAAATTTGGCTGCTTCATATGAGAATTTGTGATAGAGGAAAGAAAATTAAAGCATAAAACTGAGGTATGTCCTAGATTTCCAAAGAGCAGATTTCAAAAGGCTTAGTGGAGAATAGGCTGGATTCCATGGACAAAAATTCTAAATGGAAGTTAGCCCAAGATAAAAAGGAAGATTTTAATAATGCATAGAGAAGATGGCAATAAGACCAAATCACAGAGAAATATATAAGTATCTCAAGATTTCATATTTTCAATAATGCTGTAACTCAGAACAACCTTAATTTGGTGAAGAAAACTAAGGACAAAAAGAGTAAGTTATTTGAAATGTATTGAGGAGGAAAGAATAAAAAAAAGAGAGAGAGAGGTTTACTGCATGAGGTTAATGAGACAATTTTAGTAGACAACTATTAAAAATGAGATCACTTAACTCATTTTGATTGATTCCTCTGCCAAAGATAATGATGTTTTTTAAATTTATTATTTATTTGAATATTTTACATGGGAATATTATACAGCATACATTAATATTATATATTTAACATTATACATGCACAATACACTTCCATATTAGCAACATCAACTCCTGCCTCCAAAAAAAATAATAAAATTATACTTCAATTTGTATTCAGAGTTCATTAGTTCTCTCTCTAGTAGTAGATATCAATTTTTCATCATGAATCCTTAGAAACTATCTTGGGTCATTTTATTGATCAGAGTAGCCAAAACTTTCACAGTTTATCTTCATTACAACATTTATGTTACAGTGCATAATTATCTCTCAGTTTTTCTCACTTCACTTTGTATCAGTTCATATAGGTATTGCTTTTTTTTTCCTGTAACCACCTCCCTCAGCATTTTTTATCTACAATAGTATTGCATCACAATCATATGTCACAAGTTATCCAACTATTCCCCAGTTAATGAACATTCTATCCATTTTCAAATCTTCTCTACTACAAAAGTTGCTGTAAATATTTTTGCCCATAGAGGTACTTTTCCTTTTTTATATCTTTGGATAACAGACATATTTATGTTATTATGGGTTAAAGAATTTGCACAGTTTTATAACTTTGGGGGATAATTCCAAATTGTTCTCCAGAATGGTTAGAACAGTTCATAACTCCACAAATAGTTTATACCTATTTTTCCTCATTCCCTCTAGTAATTTAGAATATTTTTCATAAAATTGTAAATAGATTGGAGGTCATATATATCAACTTCCCATATAGAAATGTAAATAGTTTACATTTATTCAGTCTCATGATTAATTTTTGATGTTTACATTTTAATGCTTCCCTTGACCTTATTTTTGAATGTAAAATTTTATGTTCATCAATGTTTATTTTTAATCAGAAATACTTGAAAAACCTTTATTTTGTTAAATTTTTCCTCTTTCAATTTTAGGTGATTCTTGATTGTAATTCTAGTTCCTTTGCTCTCCAGAATATAATAACACAAGTTCTTCATGCCTTTAACATTGAAGCTGCTAAATCTTTTGTAATCTTGACTGTTCCTCCATGATATTTGAATGGAATATATATTTACAAAATGAGGAAAGTTTACTATCTAGGAAAAAACTCCAAATATTCCTATACATTCTTTTTGAAGCTGAGCCTCAATTTAGCTACCTGCCCAATTCAAAAGCAAGGATCCTGGGAAAGAAACCATTCTTGAATAAGTTCCACATCAAAGATGTGAGGAATAGTTGGTAGCATGATACCTGGATGTTGAGTAGAACCATAAGCACAGTGTGGATAGGTGTTTGTGTTTTATGTTTTTAATTTTTTGGCCCTCTTTCTTGGGACAAATATTTCCCAGTCTCAGATCATCTTCTCAATCAAAATTACAGAAAAAAAAAATCAAATGAAGGTGGCCCAGCTGTATCTTTTGGAATATCAGATTCCAGGCCCTTCAATCCTTTAAAGTGGAATCTGCTAGATCCTGGGAGATTCTTATTGTGGCTCCTCAGTATTTGAATTTTTTTCTGGCTGCTTCTAATATTTTTTCTTTGGTGTGATAGTTCTGAAATTTAGGCACAATATTCCTTGGAGTTTTAATTTTGGGGTCTCTTTCAGGAGCTGTTTAATGAATTCTTTCAATGGTTATTTTACCTTCTGATTCTATGACATCAGGGCAGTTCTCTTTGATGATTTCCTGAAAAAGTAGTGTCTAGACTCTTTTTTAATCATGTTTTTCAGGGAGTCCAATAATCCTTAGATTGTCTCTCCTAGATCTATTTTCCAGATCAGTTGTTTCCCCAAGTAGGTATTTTACATTTTTTCTATTTTTTATTTTTTTCTTCTTTTTTTTTTTTTTTGGTTTTGCTTGACTGATTTTTGATGTCTCATTGAGTCATTCATTTCCATTTATTCAATTCTGTATTTAGTGAATTATTTTCTTCATTTCCTTTTTTACTTCTTTTTGTATTTGTCCAGTTAAGTTTTTAAATGAGTTATTTTGTTCTATGGATATTTTTTTCTATTTCACAAATAATGATTTTTAAGGAATTATTTTATTTTTCCACTTCACAAATTCTGTTTTCCTGGGAGTTACTTACCTTTTCCAATTCACAAATTCTGTTTTCCTGGAGTTGTTTACCTTTTCCACTTCACAAATCCTGTTTTTCAGGGTTTTCCATTTGGTCAAATCTATCTTTTTTTTTAGGTTTTTTTTTTTTGAGCTTTTTCCAAACCCTCTTGCAAAGTTTTCCTTTCCTTTCTCGCTTTTTCTTCTAGCTCTCTTCCGAGATCCTTTTAAATTTCTTCTAGGAGAACTTTTTATGATGGGGATCAGGTTATATCACCCTTTGGGGCTTCATCTGGAGACAGTCTGCTTTTAGTCTCCTCAAGATTTGAAATCTGTTCTTCTCTTTTACCATAAAAACTATCTGTGGTTAGAGTTCCCTTTGCCTCTTTTTACTCATTAAAAAAAAAAAAAGTTGGAATCTGCTTCTAGGTCAAGGGGAG
Organism: Antechinus flavipes; assembly: GCF_016432865.1. Lineage (NCBI taxonomy): Eukaryota > Metazoa > Chordata > Mammalia > Dasyuromorphia > Dasyuridae > Antechinus > Antechinus flavipes. Next base: position 529,815,890 of record NC_067400.1, read on the forward strand.
TTGTCCAAGCTTCCTCTATGATTTCTTGAAATATGATGTCTAGGACCTTTTTGTTATCATGACATTGAATAATTATCGAATTATCTCTCCTCAATTTATGTTCCAGGTCAGGTGTTTTTAAATGAGATAGTTCACATTTTCTTCTACTTTTCATTCTTTTTATGTTATTTTATTGTTTCTTGATTCTTATGGAATCACTAGCATTTGATTATCCAATTCTAAATTATAATAGTATTTTATTTTTCCCCAATTACATGTAAAGACAATTTTATCATCCATTTTTTAAAAATTTTGATTTTCAAATCTTCTCCCTCTACCCTCACATTCTCCCTCCTTAACAATAAGTAATTTAATATATGTTATATCTGTACAATCATGTAAAACATACTGTCATATTAGTCATGTTTTGAAAGAAAAAACACACAGAAAATAAAGCAAAAAATACTATGCCTCAATCTACATTAAAATTCCTTCAGTTCTTCCTCTGGAGGTAGATAGAATTTTTTCTCATTAATCCTTTGAAATTGTTTGGATCATTATACTGTTGAGAATTCACAATTGATTATCATACTGTTATCCTGATTCTGCTGCTTTACTTTATATCAGTTCATGTAAGTCTTTCTATATTTACCTGAAATCTGCCTACTTTTCATTTATTATAATGCAACAGTATTTCATTGTATTTATATACAACAGTTTGTTTAGCCATTCCCCAACTGATGGACATCCCCTCAATTTCCAATTCTCTGACATCACAAAAAATCTATTATAATTATTTTCATACAAACAAGACTTTTTCTCTTTTTTTATCTTTGAAATATAGACCTATTGTTAGTATTGTAGTATCATTAAATCAATGATTATGTATAGTTTGATTGTCCTTCGGACAGTTCCAAATTGCTCTTGTTGGCTCAGTTCACAACTCCACCAACAATGCATTAATGTTGCAATTTTCTTATATCCCCTTTACTTATCACTTTACTTTTCTGAGTTTTAGACAATCTGATGTTTGAGGTAGAATCTCAGAGTTGTTTTAATTTGCATTTCTCTAATTGATAGTGATTTAAAGCATTTTTCCTTATTATTGTAGACAGCATTGATTTCATCTAAAAACTGCTTTTTCATATCCTTTGAACCTTTACCAATTAAGGAATGACTTGTATTCGTATAATTCTGATTTATTTCTCTGTATATTTGAGAAATAAGGGCTTTATGAGAAATACTATAAAAAATGTTTCTTCACTTTCTGTTTTTCTTTGTAAGCAAAGGTTGTATCACCTTTGTTTGTGTGAGATCTTTTAAACTTAATATAATCAAACTTATCCATTTTACATCTCACAATGTTCTTTGTTTCTTATTTGGTCATAAGACCTTCCCCACTTCACAGTTTGACAGGTAAACTATTCCTATTCTGCTAAATTTGCTTATTATCACCCTGTATGTCTTAATCATGTACGCACTTTGACCTTATCTTATGTAAGATATTAGTCTAGACCTAGTTCCTGCCATACTGCTTTTGAATGAGTTCTTTTTTCAGTGAGTTTTTATGCCTCTTTTACCATAGATCAATTCTGTTTTTTAAGAAATTATTTTATTCAGTATTTTTGTATCTCTTTTACCAAACTGTAAATTCGCTTTTCATTATTTTCTTGTACTACTCTCATTTCTATTCCCAAATTTTCTTCAATCACTCATATTTGTTTCCTTAACTCTTGGAGGAAATATTATATTTCTGTATAATTAGTATTATTTCTTGAAGTTTTGTTTGTAATGATTTTCATCTTGTTATCTGAGTTTATGCCTTGATCTTTCCTACCATTGTAGTAGCTTTTTTAACTTTTTTTGTTTGCTATTTATTTGTTTTTTGTTGTTTTATGTTTTTATTTGTTGTTGTTGTTGTTCTTGTTCTTGTATGCTCATTTTTCCAAATTATTTCTTGACTTTGATCATTCTGTCAAAGTTGGGTTTAATTCACCTTGTCGGCCCAAACTTCAAGGTTTTTCATGCTACTATTTTTACAACTAGTCCTGAGTGTCTATAAGTTTTCAGTGCTTCAAAGGTACTATGATTCTGAAAAAGGCATCATAACTGCTCTTTTCATTTGTGGTCTGGTCCTTACCCAGAAAGGTCTCCTGCTTCTATTGCTGAAAACTCTAGCATCCCTCTTGATCTTGAAACTAAGACCAGTTTTCCTGCTCTCCTGAAGGCACAAATATTATGTTCCTCCAATTTGAAACTGTGACCAGGGTCCCTGATATGTTTTGACTGGTTGGAAGCACTCTTCTCTACTCTGGATCTGTTGCCCAGAACTGCTGTGTCTAGTGCCTGCAAATGTCCCTTAATAGTTTTTTGAGTAGTTGTCCTATCCTTGTAGAGCCTTTCAAAGCTTTTACTGCAGCTATATCCCTTCTTTACAACTTTACTTTTACTGTGCTCCACGTAAACGCCTACTCTAGTATCATAGTGTTCTTTTGCTGCCTCCTAAATTGTCTTGGAAAAATGATTCACTCTGACCTTTTGTTGTCTCAACCACTTTAAAATTTGATTTGAGGAGTTATACTATTTAGAATGAATTGTTTGGAGTTGCTGTCTGTTCTCTGACATCATGGCCTTTGAGAATTATGTTTTGATTTAAAAAAACACAATCAAAATGATTGATCTAAGATAATTAAGAAGAGTTCCTAAATGTATTTAATTAATTCAAATAATGAAACCCAGATGAACTACTGTGATTATTAAGCTGGCTATTGTTATTGATATTTGAAAGGTCTTAGAGAATTGAAGGAATGCTGCAAGTTGTATACTACTACTACTACTACTACTACTACAACCACCACCAATAACAACAACAATAGTAATAATGGCTACTGTTTGTGTTATAACTGTAAGGTATACAAAGTACTTTACAAATATTAACTTCATTTTAGCATCATAACAACTTTGAAAGGTAGGTGCTATTATCATTCCCATTTTACAGATAAGGAAATCAAGGTAGATGACATAAAAAGAACAAAGAGCCCAATTTTCAAAAAAGACTCTATGAATTATAAGCCAATAAGCTTGATTTGAACTCCCAGAAATATTGTATTTTTAAAGGATGACAAGTGAAGACCTAAAAAAAGATGTGGTTATCACAAATAGCCATCATTCCTTCATAAAGAACAGGACATTACAGACTAATATCATTTCTTTTTTTAAAAAAAGGGATTTCTAGACTTAGTGAAATGCTATGGATGTGATTTACCTAGATATTAGTAAAACACATGTTTCATTTTACACACAGGTATACACAAATTTAGTAGAGTATCTCATCATTCCCTTTTAAATAATTGTTTCTATGGTTTATTCTTTGACTTATTTGTTATTCAGAAGGTCATTATTAAGTCTCTATTTAGGTCTATATGTCTTGTTTCTTTTACCTATTACCTTACCTATTAAGTATTTCTTTCATCTATAAAGACTATGTTTAGTGATTGTTATCCTATCACATTTATATAAAAGTTCTCTTTGCACTATACATGCTCTGTTTTTATAAAGGTGCCTAAAATTCTAAGAAAGATGTACATTTTTTAATGTCACCTTTTAAAGGATGTCAAAATGTTTACTGATTGATTGATTCCATAGTCTCCTTCATTTTTCTGAGGCAGGAAAATTATAATTTCCTATAATAACTGATACTAATAATCTATAGATGGGTTTATAATTCATGCATTTTTCCTTGATGAATTCAGAATCGGATCATATATATCCAATAGTGATATTGTATTTAAGTAAAATAATGTCCTTATTCTTCTCTCTTTACACTTAAAATTCTTATTTTTGTTTTCTCAGATGACAGGATTGTAATTCTACATCTTTTGGAATCACATGACCTATAGTAAATCTGATTCTAAACTCTCATTTTCATTCTACATATGTCTCTTTGTTATTAAGTTATTAACATTTTAAATTGCAGTTGTTAGATCTCCTTTCTTTTCTTTAATATTGATTCCTATCCCTTTCCAATTTTGTCAGCCTTTTACCCCTGTGATGTTTGACTTTTGATCCCACAGTTTCTTCTCTTCCCTCTTCCCCTCATTTCACATCCAGATTTTGCTCCAATTTCCCCTTTCTGTCCAAATCTGAATTAAATTTACTTTCTGGTGCTTTATAAACATTTGAATCTTTTAACTGAAGTGATAATATTTGTAAAAAATTTTTACAAATATTAAAACTCTATATAATTTCTAGTTATTATTATCATTATTATTATTACATGTTATAGGTTAAGTACTATTTTATCTCCACTTTATAGATATTAAAGATGAGACTCAGAGGTTAAATCACCTGCCTAGTCTCTCAGCTAATAACAAGGAAGGCCAGGATATAAAACAAGTCCTTTAATAGAATTGCCGATGTCTTTTCACAATTCCGTCTATAAATAAATGAGTGCAAAAAAAAAAAAAAAAAAAAACCTGACTGTTTTAAATACTGCAGTAAGTTAAATTTCTTTTCAAAAGAGTCTCTAAAATGCAAGCACATGAATATCAGGTACAGTAAATGGTTTCCCATATAATGGCAAGTTAATATTCACTGCTCCATCTCTATCTTGCTTGGATGATGCAAAAGATTAATATATCACTCAGTTAATACAAAGTTTAATTTATTTCCAAAGTGTTATATTTCCTCTGTACCATCAAAACCAGCAGCTTGATGTGAGTACTGCTCCCTCGGCTGGAATAACGCCTTTAATGAACTGGTCTCCAGAATATCAAATATGTAATCTGCTGCACAGTGTTCAACACCACTGATCAGGCCATTATCATCCTGTACATTGTCTTCTGATAGCAGCTGAGATTCTGCATGAAGATCTTCCCCCTGAGCCGTAACCTCAGTCAACTATGAAAAATAGTCAGGATCTGAAAGGCAATTTGCTCTAGGGCATTAGGAATCTGGAATTTCAATATTATGTCTAACATTAACTAGCTATGTATGTAATGGTCAGCAAATTGCTCTAACTCTACACTTGTACAAGGAGGACGACCAGACTGTGCTTCAAAAATTAAGTGGATCAAATGAGATGGTATTTGTGAAACACCTTGCATCGTATCTGACACAGAGTAGGAGCTTATTAAATGTTTCTTTCCTTTTCATCTTCTTTCCCCTCAGGGAGGCTTTGATGATATAAAATTGTGAATCACAAGAAGATTTAAAATCAGATAGGACATAATATGGTAAAAATCTCTTCATTTACAAGTGAAGAAAGTGAGGATACAGAAGTAAAGTCCTAAATCAAACAGTTAGGAATTATCAGAGCCAGGGGTGAAAAACAAAGGGAAGTCTTTTTATTCTATTATGTTAATGATGAAGAAATAATAGCTAACAGTTTGAATATTAATAACAGCAGTGAAGATTTTTCTACAGGATAAGAAAACCACTTAGGAAAATTCTAACTATCCTTTAATTTAATAATTAATTTTGCCAACAGGTTGCCATATTACACTGCACCAGGAGGTTGAGGAACTGAAATTCCTTTTATACAGCCACAATCCTAAACCAAATCTATATCACCTTTTACCTCTATTCTTCAAATATTCTTCTAATCAGACACTGGGCTTCCAGTCTTCACACTTCGTTTTCTAAGTCAATCACAGAGGGATCAAATGTATATTCCTAAAGCATACAGGAGTAGAGACCACACTATTTCCCTGTGCAAAAAAACTTCCATGGCCTTCTTAATTGAGTCTAGGAAAAAAATACAAACTCCTCTTTGGGGCATTTAAAGCCCTTCCCAGTCTGGCTCCAAACATTCTTGCCAAACTTATTTCTCTGTCCTGTTAGTCACACATTCTCAGTTTATTTGTAGTCCCAGAACTTAGTATGTGTTATAAGCATTTAATAAATGCTATTGACTAACTGACTAATCTTATCTGGGCCTAAATTTTCCCATCTCTTTAAATGAGAAAGTTAGACTAAATAATATCTAAGGAATGTGGGTGAATAGATATCACATCTAGAAAACAGTTTTGAGAATTAAAATATTGAACCAACAGTAGGAAGACCTGAGCTGAAGTCTCCCTTGCTTAATCTCTCTGATCATCAGTTTCCTTATCTGGAAAAAGAAGAAATTAGGCCTTTCCTGATCTAAAATCATGTTTCTTTGAAAGTAACTCCCTCCTATTGTTGAAAAAAAAAAGGCAAAAGAAGGGGACCTAGCTGTACCAGACCTAAAACTAATTATAAAAGCAGTTGTCATCAAAACCATTTGGTATTGACTAAAAAATACAGTGGTGGATCAATGGAATATGTGGTTTAACTGATCTACTAAGTTGACAGATGTTCACATTCTACAGCTTCTTGGAGCCACAGGTGAGAGTTGAGTAAAAGTTGGATACCAAAGGTGTCCCTGAAAAAGGCTTGGCAAATCCTTACACCAGAGATTCTAATCTTAGTTGAACAGCCCATAAATCCCACCATGTTATATCAAGTGACCTTGAGTCACTAAAGTTTATTCTAACACAAAATAAGCTCTAATAGGCCCTTTCAAAATGTGATGAAATAGAGAAGCAATTTTTTTTATGTTCTAGGAATATATATATATATATATATATATGGTTAAAGATTAGACTTGTGATTCCATTGGAACAGAAACCTTCTGGATAAAGAAACTTTCTCTACTAATCTAGGTCAATATATTCTCTAAAATTTATATCCTTAGAGAGTATCCTAGAGCAGAGTTGTCAAATATGTATAGTACCCAAAACTTCTGAGTGTATTTAGAACCAGATTAAAAAGTAATTGGGAAATATTTAACAAAATAAAAACCAAGACAATAAAACACAAATAACATTACCTTTTAAAATTAAATCAATATGGGACTCTCAAAGATTCTTCTGTACAGAGTAGTAGTCCCTGGTCCTATTTGAGTTTGACTCTACTAGCTTAGACCTCTGAAAAGTTAAATGACTTGTCTAAAATCAAAGCTGGTAATCAGGAAGACAGTTCAGGTTTTCATGGTTTTGAGGACACCTCTTCATCAAATATGTCATACTGGCTTTCTTAGTATAAACAATATGTGTGTGTATTATGTATCCATAAAATATACATGTGTATATGTATGCACATAATAAATATATACAAAATATACATGTGTGACATGTATACAAATTCATGATGTATATTTATATATGTAATTGTATAATATATACATATATTGTGTCTGTATTTATGGGTAGCTATTTGCTTAATATCTATCAGGTTAAGTTTTTTAACGGCACTAATTTATAGCAGTTCTACACTTGGAATTGTAGTTGTAAAAAGATTCATGTTTTTAACTTACTCATCTACCAATTAAAGTCTCTCTAACAATGGCCCAGAGGTTGAAATCCTGGCCTTTTGCTATGAAAAGTCATTTTCCCCATGTGTCTCCCAGTACTATGCCATGCCCTCACACTATCAAAAAAGAGACACAAGGAAACATAGGGATAGGATTGACTTCATATATAATTAATCAAATGCAATCTTTAAGATCTCATCATAGATGAGTACCAGATGCACACAGCTGAAGAGAGGCAATAGTTCAGGGTTTTATAGCCACCAATTTTTCCAGATTTTGTTGTTGTTGTTGAGTAAGCTAGCTACTTGAACCAGCATCTGCAAATTTTTAAAAGAGTTATATACTTCTCTACTTTCTATTTGGAAGTTACCAATCATAATTTTGGAGAAGAGGATTCAGATGCTGGAGTCACCAGATGTCATAACCACCAGCTGTTATTGTCATGCTGCTGCTATGGGATTCCCCACTTCCTCCCTTTTCTCAAGAGATTTTCAAAATTCCCAAGAGAAATCTTACTCCCCTATGCTAATCCCTAGTTCTTTTCTCTTTTCCAGTTACCTTCCCAAGTTGGAAAATAATGGACAAATAATTCCTTTTCCTCCACAGGAAAAAAAACTGATTATCTGAAAGTGTAACTTTTTCTAGATATCTAATAAAGTTACACCATTTCATTTGTCTAAGGTGCTCTAGATAAATTAATTTGGCAGATCATTGATGATTATCCCTGAAAGTCACGGAATATTCCTGCCTTAGAACAGAGGTTATACTGAGCACAGTTTTCCTCCTTAAGATGCCTCAGTGCAATTATAATCAGAGTGTTCTGGGTAGTACATAAATTTCCTGATGCAGCTAAAAATCTTGCTGAATGGGTATCAACTCCAAGTAGTCATCTAGAAACTTGCTTTGTTGAAAAAGTTGCTGACTGTATCTATTTTAAGGTCATGTATCTCTCTATCACAAAAGTGCAGTGAAAGATTCAATTCAAAAAACATAAAGTTAAATACCTACTATGTGTTGGGGCGCTTCCTACCATGGGGAATTTATTTTAAATTCAATTGGGAGTTTTACTTCAAGGAGTTTATGTTCCATCAGTGATATATAACATGTATCAATACTTGTTAAGTCATTTTTCATTCAAATCTGACTCTTCAAACCCTGTTTGGGATTTTTCTTGGCAAAGATACTGGTGTATTTTAACATCTTTTTCTCCAGCTCATTTTACAGATGAGGAATTGAAGCAAAAAGGATTTGGTTCAAATCGCTAGCAAACAGTTGAGGCCAGATTTGAATTCAGGAAGATGTCTTCCTCATTCCAGACTTGATTTTCTATTATTATGCCACCTAGCTGCCCAGTGTGTCTAGATAAGTACAAACAAAATAAATGGAGGAGTAAAGGCACTAAACCTCTGTGGATCAGAAAATAAGCATCCAACTCATGCAAAAGGAGATTTCAGACATGGAAAAAAGGGAAAGAAGCAAGAAATGGAATGGTACATGTGAAAACCAATTAGGATGGTTTTACTGGAACCCAAGTGTGTGAGTGACCTAAACATCAAAGAAAAAAATCTGACAAGACTATTTACCCTATTGTTCTGGGCTTTAAATTCCAATGAGAAAACTTTGCTTTTTTTTTTCTTAGAAGCAATGAAGGAAGCCATGGAACCTTTTTGAGCAGGGAAGTAACAGGGTTTCCACTCCCTAATGCTTTAGGTTTAACCATTTGTTACCTCTGTGGGTGATTTATTAAAGAAGAGAGAAACTGAAGACTTAATGACTGATTAGGAGATTCATTGGATAACAAAGGTAAGAGGTAGTATGGGTCTGATTGGGGTTGGTGACTGTGCAAAAGAAATTGCAGCTTGCCAGTCTCCTGGGCAGTGTGACATGACAACCTGTCTGCAAAGTTAATTATTAAATTAACAGGCAGTTTGGGTTTTGTAGAGAACTCCCAGAAGCTAGAGACTTCAGTAACTGGGATGTTCCCCTCCTCCTAAGATTAATCAAAGGTGCATTTAAGCTTGAAATCATGAGAAAACATAAGGTCCTGGCACAATTACTGGGGCATTGTAAACTGTACACAAGATTGAGTCTCCAGAAACTAGCACTATGCTTCAGAGAATTTGATCATCAAAAATAGAGAATAGAGTTGGTCACAGAACAATGCTTTTCATAATAACATATGGCTTTAAGATATATAAGCAACATGATTTCTCTTAATAAATGGCCCTGTTGAATTATCAACAACACCATCTCCTCATTTTCACTGGCCACTAGCCCATTTGTGTTGTGCTGGTCACAACAGGGTTCTTCCTAAGTGGTTTTCTCATAACTATAGAAAATCCTCATTGTGATGAGGATTTGATTTGGACTTAACTATTTGAATTTGGATTTTATTTCAATGGCCTCAGTTTCCTTATTTGTAAAGGGAGAGGTAAATGTCATTGCCAGGTCTGTTTTTATGATGATTCTATAATCCATGACGTATTTCTTTAAAAATGTGATAAGTATTTTTACAAATATTATTTCATTTGATCCTCACAACAACACTGGAAGGAAGATGTTACTATGACACTCTTTTTACAGATGAAGAAACTGAGGCAGTGATTTTTTTTTAGTGGCTTGCCCAAGATCTCAGGGTGTCTTACGTCAAATTTGAACTCAGGTCTTCCTGACTCCAGACCCAGCATTCTATCTACTCTATCACCTAGCTGCCTCAGTTCTTTATTAAGCATTTACAGTGTGCAAAGCATTGCACAATATATACCAAAGTAAAAAAAAAAAACCTTAGTTTTTGCTCTTGGGGAACCCATAATATGTCACCCAGGATGCCATGGACCAGTCACCTTAATACTTTGAGCCTCAGAAAAGTTTCTCTACTTGTAAAATGGAAATAATAATTCCCTTACATCATAAGGTTGTTGCCAGGACCAGATAATATAATGTCTTCAAATCATTTTTAAACCTCAAAGTCCTATACAAATGTCAGCTGTCATTATAAGAGATGAGCAAAGAATTGGATGAGGTTAGGATCTCAGTAGGAAAAGGGGGGTGCTGACTAAAAGAACATAAAAGTGAAAATTTCCTAGAATAGGAGTATTTGATCTGGGTCTTAAGGGTAGGTAGGGTTTTACCTTGGATGCCTAGGTAGAGATGCACAAATATTTTAGGTTCCAATTAAAGAACAAGGAATTGGAGATTGGAGTGTGTGTGTGTGTGTGTGTGTGTGTGTGTGTGTGTTTATCCACTAGAAATTGTTTTGTCCGGAAACTCTGAGGTTCTTCCTCTCTCCAATGGATTCCTTCTTTCCTTCTTTCCTTCTTTTCTTCTTTCCTTCCTTCCTTCCTGCCTGCCTACCTGGTTCTCTCCCTTCCTTCTTTCCTTCCTTCACTTATTTATTCATTTAGACTAGGTAAAAAGAACCAAATTTTGCTTTATTCTCTTCATACCTAACCTTAATCACTGAATGAGTGATTTCTCTGTCAGATTAAAACTCAAAGACCTTAGATTAAAAGGTCAAGACCTTCTACAACATCCAGGGCTCTCTGCAGCTGTCCTCATCTCTCTTGCCACTGGATCCACATGGTTCAGGAAGAGAGAGAAGGTTCAGAAGGAGAAAATGGTGACTTTGCACAGCCCTCTCTCACTCAAATCCAATTCACTTGCATGTCATAGCATCACCTCCTTGATGTGGTAGACATCTTCAAGGAAAAAGCACAAACAACAATCTCTGTTTCTGTATACACAAATATACATATATGAAATATGTGTGCACATGTGTATATATATATATATATATATATGCATATGCATGTATTTGATGATAAGCAATTCAATTTGACTAGAATGTAGCTCTTGTGGCAAGTAATATAGTACAATAAAATTATCCGAATTTACCAGTCTTTTTGCACATTTCTACCCTCTGCTCCCTTCAGGGAGAACTTCCTGTTTTTCCACACTCAATGCTCTATCATTCCCTCTACTTGCAATGGTACATGAATTAATTCCTAATCTCCAAGATCTCAAATACCACCTTCGTCAGTAGACCTTCCATTTACTCTTTACCCTTCATCCTCTTCCCCATTAAAAGGAAAGCTCCTTAAGGGCATGGACTGTTTTGAGGCCGTTTTGGTTGTTGGGTTTTTTTTTTTTTTTGCATTTTCTTTACATTCCCAAAGTTTAATCAATTCTTAGGTATTTATTAGATGCCAGGCACAATGCCTAGTACTCTCAATGCTTGACATTATTAAATGTTTGCTGAATGATTAATTCAGGATAAACACTTATCTGGCATGCTGCACAGGGAATTCATGATTTGGGTAGGAGTTAGACAAAATGATCACTGAGGTACTTTCCCACTCTAAAAAATCACATGGGCCAAACTTATCACTTCGTCAGAAAACATTTCTAAAACATAACACCAGGATATAATTGTCTCTCTTTTTCTCTGATTTTTAATATTTGACTTTCGTTAGTATTTTAGATACATGCAATGTTTAAAACCGCATCATTCTTATTAAACAGGCAAAACCATCTTATTATGTTCGTAGAAATCCTGCTGTAAAGGAGATCATATTTTCCCTTGGGCACAATGCTGTAATTGGTAGATTGTATTCCTGGCCAAGGATTCACTATCATATAAATTATAAATATGAGCAACAATATATCATAAAAACAAAGCTACAGGAACTATAAACCTCTATAATAATATAAAAATGTTAAAAATATTATGCTCCAAATCCTATAAAATAGGCATATAAATGTACCTTGTACATTGATTATACATGAGGCCCAAATGTGCAATAAAGTGTATATAAAATACATAAAAAATGAACAGAGACAGATATAGACATAGAATGTCAGAGCTTGAAGAAACCTGGAGATCAACTAGTTGAATCTCAATACAATAGAAATAGAGACATTTAATTGTACTAAAAATTACTTTAACCAATTTAAAACTAAACAACATTAATAATTACTGGCTGCTCGAGATAATTGTATAAATATGTATGCATATATTGGATTTAACACATATTTCTACCATGTTTAACATATATTGGACCACTTGCCATCTGGGGGGCGGGGAAGAGAGGGAAAATTGGAACACATGGTTTTGCAAGGATTAATGTTGAAAAATTATCCATGTATCTGCTTTGAAAATAAAAAGCTTTAATAAAAACAAAAATAATTGTTAACTGCTTCAATGTTTGCAAAGTGTTTTACAAATAATATCTCCCTTGATCTTCACAACAACCTTGTAACATAGTTATAATTATTATCCTGATCTAATAGATCATGACCAGAATAATTAAAGAACTTTTCTGAGGTCATACTAATCATTGTCTAAGCAGACTTGAATTCAGATCTTCCTGATTTCAAAAGCAATACAATTGCTGTCTTAGTATCCAGAAGAGAGATGGAAAATGATTCAGATTCTTCAGTGATAAGTTATTTGTTGCATAAAGAAGAAGCTGGGCCCCAAAGAAGTAATATAAGAAGATAGTTTTCCCTACTCTTTTGCACAGGTCAAGATTTCGAGGCTCATAACATTACATATAACTTCAGGGACTTTTTTTAATATTTTATTTTACAGAATGCTCCCTCTTTAAAAAAATCCTTTGTTATGAGAGATACTTCTTTGGGAGAAAGACTATAAGGGGAAATCTTGATGTGATATTTGTAATACATGTCTATATGTGTGTACATACATATATTTGTATGTGGGTATGTGTTATATATAAATGTGTGTATGTATACACACACACACACACACACACACACATATGTATATATATATTAAGCCATTAGATAAAGTTTTAATTTCAGGATATCTTTCTAATGAGCAATCTCAATCTGGCATACAATGATATTAAAAATCACTGATAGATGCCAAGTGAGGTTTTGAGATAGAGAAGAATAATTTATATAATGATAAATAACAAAACTGTAAAAATTTTGAAAAGTTAAGAACTCTGATTAACACATTGACGACTGTGTTTCCAAGAAACTTATGATGAAACATGCTATTTGCTTCCAGCTATGAACACAGTCAATCCAGGAATTTGGTTTGCTTGACTATTCATGTATATGTTTTTCAATGGAAGAGATGCAGGAAGGAAGAAGAAAGGGAGAAAATGTGGATCTGAAAATAAAATAAAATTGAATTTTAAAGCAAAAAAAGAAAAATTAAAAATTAAAAGAAAAATCATTTCTACAATCCAGGAGATGAAAGGAATGTGAGATATCATCTAGTTTTCTCTCTCACTCCTTTCTTCTCCCTTTTTCCTTCCCTACATTTTTAAACTCTTATTTTCCCAGCATCCCAGAACTTTCCAAGTGCAAGGTATTACATAGCATAAGCATTTACTATTTGTTTGATCATTGAATGTTCCTCAGACATCCCCCAAAATTGCCATTCCTCCCAGTTTTCTAATTTCTCTTGACAGCATCTTTCTCCATCGCACCTAAGCTGAAAACCCAAGCCAATGAACTCTTTCAACTTTGCATTCTATCCGTCACCAAGATTTGTCGTTTCTATGATAAATGTATTCATTTTTATCATTTCTATGAAAAGAGATAGATAGATAGATAGATAGCAAATCTATACTTTACTCACATTGCAACTACTTTAATTAAGTCCCACATAAGCATGGAATAACCAAAAATTACCACTCACCTCTTATTTCTCTACTTCCTATTAGATTGATTCCCTATGGTGAATACTATATGATCATTCCTCAGGATAAAAAAAAAAGTTCCTTTTTCCCAAAAGTTGCCAAATTCACCCTTTTCTCCATACAGTAGTAAGAACTTTTATATCTGTTACTTAGTTCCCATCATGCAATGAATTCTCTTCTCCTCCTCCTCTACACATTCATCCATATGCCAACCTCCTTGAACAGATCAGGATTTTTCCATGTCTCTTCAGATCTTTTTTCCTTTGGTCTCCTTCAAAGAATACTTCATTCTCTACAAAAACTTAGAAATTTTAAAGAATTTTTCATTTAATTTTTATTTTCTTCAATTATATGTAAACAAAAAAATTTTTTTTTAATTTTGAGTTCTAAATTCTTCCTTTTCTCCTCTCTTGTTGAGAAGGTAAACAATTTCATATTGATTATACATGTGTATTCATGTAAAACATTTCCATGTTAGACATGTTGCAAAAGAAAACAGACCAAAACAAATTAATCAAATAAAACAAAATGTATACTTCAATCTTTATACAGGTTGTTTATCCGTATACAGCCATCAGTTTTGTTCCTCCCTCTAGAAGTGGATAGCATTTTTCATCATAAGTTCTTCAGAATTGTTTTGGATCATTTTATTGAGAAGATTAATTAAGTCAATCAGAAGTCATGAGCATATAATGTTGTTGTTTCCAAGTAAGATTTTTTTAATTATGCTTATTTCACTTTGCATCAGTTCATGTAAGTCTTTCCAATTTTTTTTTGTTTCTGAAAGCATACTGCTTATTATTTCATATAGCATAAGAGTGTTCCATCATACTCATATCCCAAAACTTGTTCAGCTATTCCCCAGTTGGTGGGGATCTTCCCAAATTCCAATTTTTGCCATCACAAAAAGATCTGCTATAAATATTTTATACACATAAATTATTTTCCTTTTACTTTGATACTTTTGGAGTACAAACCTAGTTGTGGCATTGCTAACTCAAAGGCCATGCACGTTTTTATGACCCTTTGGGCATAGCTCCAAATCGTTATCCAAAATGGTGAAATCAACAACTCTACCAACAGTGGATTAGTGTCTAAATTTTTTCACATGCCTGCCAGAATTTGTCATTTTCCATTTCTGTCATGTACCCTAATTTGATAGGTGTGAGATGATACTTCAGAGTTATTTTAATTTGCAGTATTTTATTGTGATTCAAAGGATTTTTTTTATATGACTATAGATAGCCTTTATTTCTTCTTCTGAAACCTGCTTGTTCATCTTTTTACATTGTATTAATTGGGCAATGACTCATATTCTTATAAATTTAATTCAGTTCTCTGTTTGAAAAATGAGTCCTTTAACATAGAAACTTGTGCAATTTTATCAAGTTTTCTGCTTTCCTTCTAATAATAAATATTGGTTGCTTTGTTTTGTGAAAACAAACTTTTGCCATTTGAGATAATCAAATGATCTATTTTACATCTTTTAATCTCTCTATCTCTTCTTTGGTCATAGGTTTTTTTTTTTCATGTCTATAAATCTGACAAATAAAATATTCCATGCTCTCATAATTTGCTAAATAACCCTGTATGTGTAAATCATATATTCATTTTGACTTTATCTTGATATGTGATCAGAATGAGAAAATCTATCTAAATTCTTCCTTTTCTCCTATTGAAGACCGTTTTTTATTTCCAAAATTCCTTCCCTCCTAATTTTTATCTATTGATTTCCAAGGTTTCCTTTAAGTCCCAGATAAAATCTCACCTTCTATAGGAAGTTTTTCCTGATTTCCTTAATGCTAGCACCTTTTATCTATTATCCCCAATTTATCCTGTCCCATTAGACTCCTTGAAAAAAAAGCTTTTTTTTCCCTTTGTATACCCAGTACTCAGCAAAGTGCCTGGCACATAGTAATTACTTAATAAATATTTGTTGCCTGAATAAGAGAAGCTGAGTTGCAATATTTCCCTATGTAACTATTAACAATACTTACAGAAACACAAAGACATAGTAGACTCTCTACATGAGCCTGCAAAATTCTCCCTGCCCTCTTTATTTATTAGTTTACAAGCTTCCCCTTAGATTATGAGCTCATTGAGGGCAAAAACTTGGCTTCTTCATTTTTTGTATTGCCAGCACTTAACACACAAAGTACTTGACATATAGTAGATAATAATAAATGTTGACTGATTGACTTATTTCTGAAAGTAAGATCCTTATCTTGTTAGTAGCTTTTAAACATGCTTTCATAGTGAATTTCTGTAACATTTACTTGATTGTCATACATGTCCAATTCATTTCTGGCATAGTTACTATTGGCTCTTGAGATGTATTTATTTATAACATTCTTTATGGGGTTTTTTTTCCAACGGCCTTTGATTGGCAATTAGCTTCTTGACATAACCCCATAGAAAACATTAGTTTCCCACTGCTCTTTATCCTTTTTTCCCTTTCTCTTTTGGCCTCAGCTTTTATTAGATTATGAAAATCATCTTCTATCCTATATCTTCTCTTTCAGTCCTTCTCCTTCACTTCCTCATCCCATGACTGCCCTTTCCCCCATCATCATTGGCTCCAGACTTGTTTGGTGTCCACCATGGAAGTCACTGAAGGCATTGTAATACATGCAAGAAATGAAGTGAATGTATTAATTAGACAGCATGAATAGAGAAGTAACAAATTGAGAAAGAATAGAGACCATTTGTAATTAGATAGGAAAGTCCTATAGAATGTCTGCTTGATGGGTTGACTTTCTCATAAAAGTTCTTTTGTATCTACATTTTGTGTTCTGAATAACAGCCCAGTCCATATGTTGACTCAATGAAGTTATATTTGCATAGAATAAAATAGTAAAAAAAAATACCTTTAGTCTGAGTTAGATGCTTTATTCTCAGTCATTCATTCCCTTCTATTGATCTCCTAGACATCCTTATATCACATAGGTTTGAGAGATGGAAGTCACTTAAAAATCATTACACTCGGTTCCTTTTTTCAGATGAAGAAAATGAAATACAAAGGATCTCAGAATTAACAAGTAATGAAGAAAATGTGAACCCAGGTCATCTGACAAAGCTATTAAAGTAATAGCAGAAAATGTATTGGATTTTCGACTGTGATAGACTTGGCTCTTTTCAACAATGAAATGATTCAGGCCAGTTCCAATAGACTTTTAATGGAGAGAGTCATCTGCATCCAAAGAGATGACTATGGAAACTGAATTTGGATTGTAAAGTACGGGCTTGCTCCATGGAGGGCCAGAGTCAGGATAAATCAAAGTCCTTGGTCTTGGGGGAAAAGTGAAGGAGGCAGGCAAGGTGTCATGTGGATTGCCAAAGATGTATCCTGGATTCTGGAGTCTAGAGTCTCCAGCCTCTCTCCTCCTTGTCCTGCTGCCAAGTGCCTCTCACTTCTCTCCCTCCACCCTCCAATCCTTGCCTACAATTATCTTACTACCAAACATTCAGCAAGCACCAATGGTGAGGAGAGCCATCATCCAAATATATGCTAATAAAGCCATTGTCTCACATCAAAGAGGTAGCCTTAAGTGCTCTCTTATCTGATTCAGAGTTTCAGTCCTCTACAGTGGATCACAACATAGTATTGTTTTTCTTGTTTTTTGCTTGCTTGTTTTTTTTCTTTCTTATTTTTACCCTTTTGATTTGATTTTTCTTATACAGCATGCTAAATGTAGAAATATTTTTAGAAGAACTGCACATTTTTAATTTAAATTGGATTATTTGCTAGTTAGAGGAGGGGGAAGATGCAGAAGGATAGAGGAAAATTTGGAATACAAGGTTTTGCTAGGATGAATGTTGAAAATTATCTTTGCATGTTTTTTGAAAAATAAAAAGCTATTATTATAAGAAAAAGAAAATATGTTGGATTTGGAGATCTGGGATAGGTGTTCAAATCCTGGCTCTGCCATTTAGTAAGAAACTAAAGTTAAAAGAGGTTAAAGTATTTATCTAGGATTGCAAATCTGTTTGAGGAAGGAATCAAATTCAGGCATTTCTAACCCTAAGGTCAATTTACTACCCATTATGCCTCTGATTTGTCTAGATTATATATGGATATATCTATATCCACCTATCTATTTATCTGCATACATATATATATACATATATATATATATAATGAATCTATTCTACTTCTTCAATTAAAGATTGAAAATATAATAAGCTCATCCCTCCAAATCTATTAGACTATTTATGAAAAAGAAATATAAAGCTTGCTATTACTTTAACACCTAAATCTCTATCCAGGATCTAGACTTTTCTCTATCTAAATGGAGGTTATTGTTGTTGATGTTGTTGTTGCTGTTGCTGTCCTTCATTTGGAAAAGGACCATGACATCAGAGAGATGATGCCATAATATGCAAGTGAAGTGGATTTAAGAAAGGAAGGCCTATGCAAGGTCACCTGCCTCACTTCCTCTCCAGAGCCCATCTGGATCCAGCAGCAAGATATAGATTAAGAAGACTAGAGATGGCCCTGGATCAAATGGGACGCCTTGGCCTTTTTAAGGTAAGATCTTCAGCAGGTCTCAATTTGATTACAGCTACACCATTCGGTGATTAAGGATAGGTAGCAATTGAGGCAAACAATCTTTTCTTTCATCTAGTCCAAAAAAAAAATCTAAATAAATGAATGAATGAAAGAATGAATAAATGAATGAATCTGGGAGGGGGAGATCCTCAGGGTTTCTGGCTAAAGCAGAAATGACTGCTATTTACCTTCATTCTGAGTTAATTAGGACCCAAACAGTGACCAAATGGTGATTGGCCTATGACATATTGGTGGTCCATTAAAACAGTACCTCTACCAAATGTGATACCTTTCAAGTTCTCTGGCAACAAGAACTCTTCTTCTTTCAGGTGTACTAGATTTTTCTATAATGGCATGCTTGCCCAGTTTCTGGAAAACAGCAATGCTCTCGGGCTTTCCCAGTCATCAATGGAGTGAAATAAGGCAGACTTTCCAGCTTGGAAGGAAAGTGTAGAAGAGGAGAGTCATTATACTAGCTACCAAACTGAAGGCTCACAGAGTTGTTGTACTGATCTCATTGTTGCATGCCTCTGAAACCTGGACAATGTACCAGTGCCCTGCCAGGAAACTGAATCTCTTCCACTTAAATTTTCTTAGGAAGATTCTGAAGATCACCTGGCAGGATGAGGTGCTAAAGTCTTTTCTCAAACTAACCTGCCAAGCATCCCAACTCTAGTATAGAGAATACAACTCTCTTGGGCTGGCCACCTTGTATGAGTGCCGAATGTATGCTTGCCAAAAAGACTATTTTATGGAGACTTCACATAGGGAAAGAGCCCACAAGATGGTAAGAAAAAGTAATACAAGGACACACTCAAGGAATCTCTTAAGAATTTTAGAATCAATTGTATGACATGGGAGACACTGGCACAGGACCACCCTGCCTAATATGCCTCTTGTGCTCTTTGAGCAAAAGAGAATTTAATTACCCCAAAGGAGATGAGAAATGCACAGAATTAGAGAAGCCATCCCAAATATCCATAGGGACTATTTGTGTCTGATCTATGGCAGAGCATTCTGAGCTATGTTGGTCTTATCAGCCACAGTTGGACACAATGTAATTTGATTCTAACATAGTAATGTCATTTTGGTCCTCTCCAAGTATGAGGAACAACCAATCACTTCTGCCAAAGCATAGGGTGACCCTCAAAGCCTTAGGTGTCATTATTGATAGGTTTCTACAGACTAATTTTTTTAAATCATTAAATCCTGTTGATAAACCTCTCCAAACTGATCTAAGGTAGTCTTGAACACTTAATCCATTGCCAAACTGAAGAAGATGTTAAAGTTTCTCCAGATCAATGAGACCTTTCCAGAACTTTTGTTCTCCTGGCCCAACCTCTAGAAATTCAAGGTCCTCTTCAAGCCATACTGAAACAGCAAAAGAGTACTTAGCATTCAAAATAATTAAAAGGATAATAGATGCCTGCTATTCTCAGATTAATGTCTTTATGTTTCCCATTTTTAGATACTATATAATGACTAGTATTTAAATATTCCTTAAAATTTACAAAACACTTTCTTTTAAACATTCCTATAAGATAGAAATTGAAATTATTAGTAGTATTAATTTATAGATAGGGAAATTGAGGTTTCAAAGATGTAAAATACTTGCTCAGGATTGAGTAGTTCATAAAAAATCTTTCCTTGAAGTCTTGAATAGGAAAAGATTATGTCTAGAATTTGGGAGCTATGAAGGACATTAGAGGTCAACTAATCCTAATTTTACAAATGAAGAAAATGAAGCCATGAGATAGAATGAATTAGCCAAGATTTTATACACACACACACACACACACACACACACACACACACACACACATTAGTGGTTCCCTTGACTCCTAGTTCAGTGCTCAAGCCACTTTTCCATGGCTAGTTGTCTATATTATGATATACAATACTTGAAAAATAGAGGGAACTTCGCAGAAACTTGTATGGCACTAAATTTGCTAGTTATTCTTTGTCATCACACACTACAAAGTTTAATTCCTTATTGGACTCTTTTCAAAGGCATAAGATAAAAGAAAAGAGATTTGATCTTGGTCCACTGAAGAGAATGATTCTACATTCAGAATTAGACTTCTTACTTTGCATAAATCCTATTTTGCAAGGGTGAATTAATTATCCATAAAAAGAAATGAGTAGCTCCATTCCTATTTTAAAGCCTGATATACCCTAACCAGCACTGAAAATTGAAAAGATAAATCTTGTAATGAATGGTAGGTTGTCAAACCTCAACCCACAGAGGATGTTTTTAGAATCACTGAGTATCTCAGTTTGGCAGGACAAAGGGATAAATGAAATTTTCCACCCAATGCTATCTGCCCCTCTAGTATGCTGTTATGATAGGAAAGGATGGCACCTAGTAAACTTTGCCCTCTCACCTCAACCCCTATATCATGACCCAATAGAGTCAAGTTTTTCATGAAGAGATTTCTTTAAAATGCTTTACTTCCTGAGATATATTATCCTCTATTCATATGATGTTACAATGGTTAAAATACTGACATGAACAAGGAAACCCAGGAAAATCAACTTGTAAGTCATGAAATCCTAGAAATGGAAAGAACCATAGGACACAGTACATCTTTGATACCCTAACCTTCCTTGCTAATCTATGCCCAACATTTGCTTGTTTTCTCTGGAAGTTCTTCAAGGTTGGTCATGCTACAGTCTTCCCTTGTAGTTAATTCTTCCTTCCTCTTTGTAGTAAAGAATCATTTCTCTTTGACCAGCCCAAATCAGTTCATCTTTGAGCTAATCTTATTTCCACACAATGATCCATGAGCACAGAGAACAATTTATCAGCATTCTCCTCATAAGAACCAGTCAGAAATGTATACACACTTATCACACCTAACTGTAATCTAACCTTTAATCTATCCTTATGAGACTGATTTTCTTATTCTTCTAACTACCATGCTTTTCCTCTGAAATATCCTTAAATTCCACCTATGGTTTTTGGAAATGCAGTAATCAAAAATATAATAACTATATCATTATGGGACTGACTAACATTTATTTCATTTGTTGTTCACACCATCACCGTGGGGTGGATAGTGCATGTCTCTATATCCATATAAAGCTTTTATTATAATCTACTAGTCTCATTAATAAAAGTTACTAGTTTTATCCTGTTGAGTTAAGAAGTCTACAATATCATTGTTCAAGACGCTTATAGCCTAAGGAAGTGAGAGAGGGCA
This sequence comes from Antechinus flavipes, assembly GCF_016432865.1. Taxonomy (NCBI): domain Eukaryota; kingdom Metazoa; phylum Chordata; class Mammalia; order Dasyuromorphia; family Dasyuridae; genus Antechinus; species Antechinus flavipes. The sequence goes on from NC_067400.1 coordinate 529,837,631, forward strand.
ATAAGACAAGTGTAAACAAATGAAGTACAAATACAATAACTAATTAATGAATAACAAACCAAGATAAAATAAAGTTGATATGAAAAGAAAAACAGCATTTTCTCATCTTTCCAAATCTTATTTTATATATAAAAATGACATCTATTAAGAGAAGCAACAGAGTAGTCATTAATGACTTGATATCAACTTGGTTAGAGGTCTCTAAAGGAGATTCAAGGAATCAGTTTGGTCTTGTGCTACTTAATGTTTTATTAATGGCTTGGATAAAAATACATGAGACATCCTTTTTAAATTTGAGGATGACATGAAGCTAGGAATGACAGCTAACATACTAGATGACAGAGTCAGAGATCAAAAATTTTTTTTGACAAGATAGAACTTTGGACTAAATATAATAAGCTGAAATGTGTTGAAGGTCTTGTTAGATAGTAGCTTGTCTGAAAACTATCTGGGTCTGAGTGGATTGCAAGCTTGAAATGAGTTAACAATAGATGTGGTAGTAGAAGAAAAATAGGGGATTTTTAAATCCCCTATATAAGTATAGTGTTTCTGGACTAGAAACAGGACTAGAAAGTTGATCATGTCATGTGGTTCTCTTTCCTGACCACATTTATAGTAAAAAGTTCAATTCTGGACACATTTTAGAGAGAGCCTTGATAAATCTGGATAATGTCAAGGAAAGAGTATGCAAAATAGCTTTGAGATCATATCATGTGAGGATGAACTGAAGGAACAATAGATGTTTAACTCAGAAATGAGATGCTCCAAGAGAGGGAGGGAAAAAGGAATTTTCCAGTATTCAAATGCTTATTATATAAAAGACTAAAGTAGACTTGGTCTGTTTGGTCCCAGAAGTCAAAATTTGAAACATGTGGAAATTTTAGAAAAAAAAATTTCTGTTTCCTGAATAGAAAACTTTTGTAGGGGCACCAAGGTGGTTCAGTGGATAGAGCATCAGTCCTAAAGTCAGGAGGACCTGAGTTCAAATCTGTCCTCAGACACTTAAAACTTCCTAGCTGTGTGACCTTGGGAAGTCACTTAACCCCAATTGTCTCAGCAAAAAATAAAAGAAAAAAGGAAGAAAAAAGAAAAATGTTTGTAGAGTTAAAACATTCCAAAAGGAAAATGGGTTGTCTTGAAAGGATAGTGAGTCAAGGAAAGAGGTCAAGTGAAAATGAGATAGATATGGGGATTCTTATTCAAGAATGGTTTGTATTAGAGCTGCCTCCAAAATTATTGTGAACTCTAAGGTTCTATTACATACACACAAATATATATACGTATGTATTTGTGTATATATACATACACAAATCTATTGCATGTATTTACATATATAAAATATGTCTATTTGTTTTTACATGTATGTATGTATGTATGTATATATATATAGGCCATTTAGGTGCCATAGTAAATAGAGCCAGGGATAGAGTCAGAAAGATTCATTTTCATGACTTCAAATCTGGCCTCAGACACTTACTAGCTATGTGACCCTATACAAGTCACTTCATCTTGTTTGCCACAGTTTCTTCATTTATAAAATGAACCAAACCACTCTAGTATATTTGCTTCCAAAAAATGGGATCACAATGACTGAAATGTCTGACCAAGAACAGATTAAGGTGTAATATAAATATATATAATATTTCTTCATTTTCATCAAAAATTATGTAATTTTGCTAACATTCAAGTTGCTTCTTTTGATATTGCTTGAGACTGATCATTTTACAATGAATAGAACACTGGATATAAAAGCAAAAAGGACTTCCGGTTAAGATGGCGGAGAGGAGGCTCACAGTTGCATAAGCTCCGCGCTTTCTCTCACTATCCACTTCATTACAAGCCTCTGAATCAATGCTTGACTGAAAAAAACCCACAAATAGTTACCAAGAGAAGCCATCCTTGAGATCCGCCAAGAAAGGTCTGTCTTTACTGGAGGGCTGGGGCGGTTTTAGATCGGGCGCAGGCTGAGGGCAGCGGCAGTGAGAGCACGGGAGCAGAGCTGAGAAGGGGTGGGGAGTGATCGTAGCTGTCTCTGCGGGGAGAGCTTCGCTACAGGTTTGGAACCTGCAGCAAGTCAACAGCCCAGCAGAGAAGCTAAAAACACCGGGGCTGAAGAACACAACCGCAAACAGCTGGAGTCTCTCAGGTCCTGGCCGCCCCCCCAACCCCCACAGTGACTCAGCACGCTTTGGGATCTCAGAGCGCAGGCGCAGCACAGTCCTGCTAGTGCCTCACTGCTGCCCCCTACAGTCTGTAGAGGAAGCTCGATAACATACCCAACACCTCCCCCAAAGAAAGACTCCAGTTTTTTCTGTTTTTCTTTGGTAGTTTGTCTCTGATTAATAGACAGAATGAGCAAGAAGCTGAAGAGGACTTTAACCCTTGACAGCTTCTATACAGATAGAGAGCAGACTCTAAATCCTGAGGAGACTAAAAACAGGCAGTCCCCAGGTGAATCCCCAAAGGAGGAGATCGTCTGTTCCTCAGCACAGATGAACCTCATAGAAGTGATTAAAAAGGCTCTCACAAGGGAGCTAGAAGAAAAATGGGAAAAGGAGAGGGAGGCTCTGCAAAAGGAGAGGGAGGCTTGGCAAAAGAGCCTGGAGAAGTCAGTTAAAGAGAGAGTGGATAAAGAAGTAAAATCCTTGAAAAATAGGATTAGTGAACTGGAAACAGAAAACAGCTCTCTAAAAAACAAAATTGGCGAAATGGAAAAAAATTCCACAGAACAAAAGAACTCAATTGGACAATTAGAGAAAGATTTTAAAAAAGTGAGTGAAGAGAATACTTCACTGAAAATCAGAATTGAACAAGTGGAATTGAATGACTCGAGGAGACAAGAAGAATCAGTCAAGCAAATCCAAAAAAATCAAACAATGGAGAAAAATGTGAAATACCTTCTGGGGAAGACAACAGACCTGGAAAACAGATCCAGGAGAGACAATCTGAGAATCATTGGACTCCCAGAAAAACATGATGAAAAAAAGAGCCTGGACACCGTCTTCCAGGAAATTATCAAAGAGAACTGCCCAGAAGTCATAGGAACAGAGGAAAAAATAAACATTGAAAGGATTCATCGATCACCCACTGAAAGGGATCCTAAAATCAAAACACCAAGGAATATAGTGGCCAAATGCCAGAACCCTCAGATGAAAGAAAAAATATTGCAAGCGGCTAGAAAAACCCAATTCAAGTATCAAGGAGCCACAATAAGGATCACCCAGGATCTGGCAGCATCCACATTAAAAGATCGAAGGGCCTGGAATATGATATTCCGAAAGGCTAAGGAACTTGGTATGCAACCAAAAATAACTTACCCAGCGAGAATGAGCATCTTTTTCCAGGGAAGAAGATGGACATTCAACGAAGTAAGTGAATTTCATCTATTTCTGATGAAAAAACCAGAACTTAACAAAAAGTTTGATCTACAAATATAGAACTCAAGAGAAATCTAAAAAGGTAAAGATTAATCTTGGGAACTATATTTTGACTATATAGATGTATAAAGAATACATGTATACCTTGTTCTAGAAATTGATGTGGAAAGGACATTGTACCAGAAAAAGGGTAAAGTGGGGGTAGTACATCTCATGAAGAGGCATAGGAAACCTATTATATCTGAGAGAAAGAATGGAGGGGGATGAATATAGTGGGTATCTTACTGCCTTCAGAATTGGCTTTAAGTGAAAAATCTTAAGACATATTCAATCTATGGTGAAACTTCTCCCATCTCATTGAAAAGTGAGAAGGGAAAAGTGGAAAGGGAAGGAATAAGCTAAGCGGAAGGGAATACGGGAACTGGGAGGGAAAGGGGTAAGATAGGGGGAGGAACTCTAAGGCGGGGGGAGGGACACTAAAAAGGGAGGGCTGTGAGAAGCAAGGGGTGCCCACAAGCTTAATACTTGGAAGGGGGGAAAGGGGAAAGAAGGGAGGAAAGCATAAACCGGGGTTAACAAGATGGCAAGTAATACAGAATTGGTCATTCTAACCATAAACGTGAACGGGGTAAACTCCCCCATAAAGAGGAAGCGGTTAACAGAATGGATTAAAAGCCAGAATCCTACAATATGTTGTTTACAGGAAACACACCTGAAGCGGGGAGATACATGCAGGTTAAAGGTAAAAGGTTGGAGCAAAATCTACTATGCTTCAGGTGAAGTCAAAAAAGCAGGGGTAGCCATCCTGATCTCAGATCAAGCTAAAGCAAAAATTGACCTAATTAAAAGAGATAAGGAAGGACACTATATCTTGCTAAAGGGTAGCATGGATAATGAAGCACTATCTATATTAAACATATATGCACCAAGTGGGGTAGCATCTAAATTCTTAAAAGAGAAACTAAGAGAGCTGCAAGAAGAAATAGACAGTAAAACTATAATAGTGGGAGATCTTAACCTTGCACTCTCAGAATTAGATAAATCAAACCAGAAAATAAATAAGAAAGAAGTCAAAGAGGTAAACAGAATACTAGAAAAGCTAGATATGATAGATCTCTGGAGAAAATGTAATGGAGACAGAAAGGAATACACTTTCTTTTCAGCAGTTCATGGAACCTATACAAAAATTGACCATATATTAGGACATAAAAACCTCAAACTCAAATGTAGTAAGGCAGAAATAGTAAATGCATCCTTTTCAGACCACGATGCAATGAAAATTACATTCAACAAAAAAGCAGGGGGAAGTAGACCAAAAAATAATTGGAAACTAAATAATCTCATACTAAAGAATGATTGGGTAAAACAGCAAATCATAGACATAATTAATAACTTCACCCAAGAAAACGATAATAATGAGACATCATACCAAAATGTATGGGATGCAGCCAAAGCAGTAATAAGGGGAAATTTCATATCTCTAGAGGCCTATTTGTATAAAATAGAGAAAGAGAAGGTCAATGAATTGGGTTTGCAATTAAAAATGCTAGAACAGGAACAAATTAAAAACCCCCAGTCAAACACTAAACTTGAAATTCTAAAAGTAAAAGGTGAGATCAATAAAATTGAAAGTAAAAAAACTATTGAATTGATTAATAAAACTAAGAGTTGGTTCTATGAAAAAACCAACAAAATAGACAAACCCTTAGTAAATCTGATTAAAAAAAGGAAAGAGGAAAATCAAATTGTTAGTCTTAAAAATGAAAAGGGAGAACTCACCACTAACGAAGAGGAAATTAGAGCAATAATTAGGAGTTACTTTGCCCAACTTTATGCCAATAAATTCGACAACTTAAATGAAATAGAAAAATACCTCCAAAAATACAGCTTGCCCAAACTAACAGAGGAAGAAGTAAATATCCTAAACAGTCCCATCTCAGAAAAAGAAATAGAACAAACTATCAATCAACTCCCTAAGAAAAAATCCCCAGGACCAGATGGATTTACATGTGAATTCTACCAAACATTTAAAGAACAATTAACTCCAATGTTATATAAACTATTTGAAAAAATAGGGATTGAAGGAGTCCTACCAAACTCCTTTTATGACACAGATATGGTACTGATACCTAAACCAGGTAGGCTGAAAACAGAGAAAGAAAATTATAGACCAATCTCCCTAATGAATATTGATGCTAAAATCTTAAATAAAATATTAGCAAAAAGATTACAGAAAATTGTCACCAGGATAATACACTATGACCAAGTAGGATTTATACCAGGAATGCAGGGCTGGTTCAATATTAGGAAAACTATTAGCATAATTGACTATATCAATAACCAAACAAACAAAAACCACATGACCATCTCAATAGATGCAGAAAAAGCATTTGATAAAATCCAACATCCATTCCTAATAAAAACACTTGAGAGCATAGGAATAAATGGACTTTTCCTTAAAATAGTCAGGAGCATATATTTAAAACCATCAGTAAGCATCATATGCAATGGGGAAAAACTGGAACCTTTCCCAGTAAGATCTGGAGTGAAGCAAGGTTGCCCACTATCACCATTATTATTTAATATCGTATTAGAAACACTAGCCTCGGCAATAAGAGTCGAGAAAGATATAAAAGGAATTAGAGTAGGCAATGAGGAAACCAAACTATCACTCTTTGCAGACGATATGATGGTATACCTAGAGAACCCCAGAGATTCTACCAAAAAGCTATTGGAAATAATTCATAATTTTAGCAAAGTAGCTGGCTACAAAATAAATCCCCATAAATCCTCAGCATTTTTATACATCACCAACAAAACCCAACAGCAAGAGATACAAAGAGAAATTCCATTCAGAATAACTGTTGATACCATAAAATATTTGGGAATCTATCTACCAAAGGAAAGTCAGGAATTATATGAGCAAAATTATAAAAAAGTCTCCACACAAATAAAGTCAGACTTAAATAATTGGAAAAATATTAAGTGCTCTTGGATCGGCCGAGCGAACATAATAAAGATGACAATACTCCCTAAACTAATCTATTTATTTAGTGCTATACCAATCAGACTTCCAAGAAAATATTTTATTGATCTAGAAAAAATAACAACAAAATTCATATGGAACAATAAAAAGTCGAGAATCTCAAGGGAATTAATGAAAAAAAAATCAAATGAAGGTGGCCTAGCTGTACCTGATCTAAAATTATATTATAAAGCAGCAGTCACCAAAACCATTTGGTATTGGCTAAGAAATAGATTAGTGGATCAGTGGAAAAGGCTAGGCTCACAAGACAGAATAGTCAATTATAGCAATCTAGTGTTTGACAAACTCAAAGCCCCTAACTTCTGGGAAAAGAATTCATTATTTGATAAAAACTGCTGGAATAATTGGAAATTAGTATGGCAGAAATTAGGCATGGACCCACACTTAACACCATATACCAAGATAAGATCAAAATGGGTCTATGACCTAGGCATAAAGAACGAGATTATAAATAAATTAGAGGAACATAGAATAGTTTATCTCTCAGACTTGTGGAGGAGAAAGAAATTTGTGACCAAAGATGAACTAGAGACCATTACTGATCACAGAATAGAAAATTTCGATTACATCAAATTAAAAAGCCTTTGTACAAATAAAACTAATGCAAACAAGATTAGAAGGGAAGCAACAAACTGGGAAAACATTTTCACAGTTAAAGGTTCTGATAAAGGCCTCATTTCCAAAATATATAGAGAACTGACTCAAATTTATAAGAAATCAAGCCATTCTCCAATTGATAAATGGTCAAAGGATATGAACAGACAATTTTCAGAGGATGAAATTGAAACTATTACCACTCATATGAAAGAGTGTTCCAAATCATTATTGATCAGAGAAATGCAAATTAAGACAACTCTGAGATACCACTACACACCTGTCAGATTGGCTAAGATGACAGGAAAAAATAATGATGAATGTTGGAGGGGATGCGGGAAAACTGGGACACTAATGCATTGTTGGTGGAGTTGTGAACGAATCCAACCATTCTGGAGAGCAATCTGGAATTATGCCCAAAACATTATCAAATTGTGCATACCCTTTGATCCAGCAGTGTTTCTATTGGGCTTATATCCCAAAGAAATACTAAAGAAGGGAAAGGGACCTGTATGTGCCAAAATGTTTGTAGCAGCCCTGTTTGTAGTGGCTAGAAACTGGAAAATGAATGGATGCCCATCAATTGGAGAATGGCTGGGTAAATTGTGGTATATGAATGTTATGGAATATTATTGTTCTGTAAGAAATGACCAGCAGGATGAATACAGAGAGGGCTGGCGAGACTTACATGAACTGATGCTAAGTGAAATGAGCAGAACCAGGAGATCATTATACACTTCGACAACGATATTGTATGAGGACATATTTTGATGGAAGTGGATTTCTTTGACAAAGAGACCTGAGTTTCAATTGATAAATGACGGACAAAAGCAGCTACACCCAAAGAAAGAACACTGGGAAACGAATGTGAACTATCTGCATTTTTGTTTTTCTTCCCGGATTATTTATACCTTCTGAATCCAATTCTCCCTACGCAACAAGAGAACTGTTCGGTTCTGCAAACATATATTGTATCTAGGATATACTGCAACATATCCAACATATAAAGGACTGCTTGCCATCTAGGGGAGGGGGTGGAGGGAGGGAGGGGAAAAAAAATCAGAACAGAAATGAGTGTCAATATAATGTAATGATTAAATAAAAAAAAAAAAAAAAGCAAAAAGATCTGAATTCAAATCTGCTGTCACCATGTGATTATAAGGGAGTCACTTAATCTCTGTCTTCTTCAGTTTCCTCCAGTATAAAATGACAATAAGATAGCACCTATCTCTCGAAGTTGTTGTGAGAATAAAATATGATACTATTTGTGAAGTGCTTAGCACAATCCCTAGCACATAGTAAATGCTCTGTAAATGCTTATTCCCTTTCCTTTCTTTCCCTTCCCCTTTCTATGCTCTTGTGGTTGTTCTTACTGAGGTATTCTGACCACATATTTTACTTTCATGACTCTAAGCCTTGCTGGATTGGTACCTCCTCTCAGCTTGTTCTTTGCTTGTGTAACCTTCAAGGTTACCTCTGTACTGTGATGAGACATTGAACTAAAAGTTTAATTAAAAATACTTATTGTATCATAGCTGACATGTGCATTGTCATATCCTCTTGACTTTCCTCTTGTTACATTGTAAACTTTAATTTAAAATTCTTTTTCTTTTCCCCAATATGGTCAGCATAGTCCTCACATATTATGCCCTTGATACTTGACTGCTAAATTCTTGAAAGAATTAAAGAATTTGCACTAAGCAGTGGGGATCTTGAGGCAAAAGCCATTCCACTTGATGGATAATCCACATGCTTTGATATGCTTTGAAGAATTAAGAAATTCTTACTCTCCATGCGTAAGAACAAAAGTATAAGAGAATTGATAATAATCCCTTACATGCATAAGAACTTAAAAGTTTTCTAAGTGCTTTCATAAACATGATCTTGTTTGATTCTAATAACAGTTCTGTGACTGATGGGAATGTAATAGAATCAGTGGAAAAGGTATCTTGAGTTGGAATCAAAAGATGTTATTTTGAGAACCAGCTCTACAATTTACTAGCTGTGTGACATGGATGAATCATTTTAGCTCTCTAAGCCTCAGTTTCCTACCTATATAAGTTAGACATAACAATACCTGTTCTTTGTCTTACAGGACTTTTTATGGAGATTGAATCCCTTACTTTACTGGAAGTACCTTGTAATCTGTAAAGCATTAGGGGAAGAAAACAAATATATATTAAGTATCTATGTTCTAGGCTAAACACTATATAAGTGTTATGTCATTTGATCTTCATAAGGACTCTGTGAATTAGGTGAGATTATTTCCCCCATCTTACAGTTGAAACTAAACAGAGGTTAGATGGCTTGCCCAGGGTCACACAGCTAGTAAATGTCTAAGGTTAGATTTGAATTTAAATCTTCCTGATTCCAGATCCAGAATACTATCCATTACACTACTTGGCTGTATTAATCATTTATAAGGCACAACTATTATTCAGCTGGGATATTGACAATTATCTCTAATAAATGTGAGTAGACGGACTTACAGCAACAAAGTGCTTTTCTCATCATCATGTGATCAGTAAATGGTGAAGACATCTCTCAAAGTTGGTGTTGTTTCAACACTACTGTTGTTACTGTCTAAATTATTCTTTTCCTTTTTCTTACTTTCTTATTACATCATGTTCATATAAGACTTCCCAGTAGATGTTGTTCCACATCTATAGTATTCCACTTTTGCAAAGTAAGGGAGTCAAAGGAAATAAAGAAAGTGGGAAAAGAGTCATATGTATAAAAATATTTACAGCACATCTTTTTGTTGGAATAAAGCAGTGGAAACAAAGAGGATAGTATCAAAGGATACTATCAACATGAAAAAAATAATTGAATGAATATAATCAATTTTCTGTGCCAAAAGAAAGGATGGTTTTGGAAAAATCTGGGAAGTCTTATATGAACATGATGTAATAAGAAAGTAAGAAAAAGGAAAAAATAATTTAGACAGTAACAACAGTAATGTTGAAACAACACCAACTTTGAGAGATGAAAAAGCTTGGATCAATACACAATGACAACCATAAAAATGGATCTCTCTGGGTTGTATATTGATTTGGAAAACCACAAATTAGCATTATCTATATTGTATTTTTCCTTATTTAGACAATTTCAATTATATTTTAATATAAGACCAGAGTTTAGAAGTTTGATACCTCTATTCCCAGAGATATATAAAGAAGACTGTTCCCCAGCTCCTTACAAAGGATTGACAAACCCAAAGGACAGAATGAGACTTACTTTTTTTGCTCATGGAAAAGATGTGGATTTGTTTATGCTCAGCTATACTTATTTTTAGAAGCGTAGTATTTTTTTTATTTTTGTGGAAGAATGATTTAGGTAAGAGAAGAGAAATGGGGTTTTGTCCCCCTCAAAAAAAGGAATAAGAAAGGAAATAAAAGTGTCATTGAAGCATTTTAATACACAGAGAACAGAAGGGCTTTAAAAAATAAATGCAGATAAATAGGAAACCCTTTAAACATTTGATTATTAGAAGGAAGTAGTATTTTATTATATTTTGTATCCAATTTGTTTACTGATTGCAGAATAGATCACTATCTATTTTGTTTCTAATCGTTTAGAATTTAAAGTTATAAATATTTTAGTGAATAAGGGATTTTTTTTTTATTTTAGACCTCTTTGGAACATATGACTAGCAGCAGGACCTCTGGGCCAAAAGTTATAGATAGTATAGACACTTCTGAGGTATGACTCCAAATTATTTTCCAGAATGATTAGACATATTATAGCTCTATCACCTTTTTTATGGTAGTGATTCTTTTTGTTTAAGTATAAGTTGGACTAAATGCCACTATGGTCTCCTCCAACTCCAAAATTCTGTGATCCTGTGACTCTTATCAGAGTTGATGTGAGCTGTAAGTTAATGCATGTCTGTCATTTACATCTCACATCAACTTTGGCTCACTTTGAAACATTGTGTAATAGAATTCTATCAACATCTTTATTGAGAATGATTGCCAGATACATTGCTTCTAGGAATTACTAAGACATTAAACTGACTTACACTTATTTCTTCATTAAAAAACTGCTGTCATCTAGAAAAACTGGTTTCTAGAAAACACTTTCTAATCCTATCAATAATTACATCAATAAAGAAAGCAAACACATGAAATATAACTACCAAACTGTTACCAGCCAGAACTAGGCCACAATTAAACAAAATCAAAGCGAATGTATTTCTAACTGCCAATAAATTATTAGATATTTTGCGGACTATAACCTTAAGATCAGAGAGACAATCTAGTGCTAGATTTGTAGTCAAAAAGATCTGATTTGATACTTATCTCAGACATTTTCTGATTAGGCAAGTCATTTAGCATATGGTAGTCTTAATTTCCTCATCTGTAAAATGGAAATAATAGTTCCTACCTCACAAGGTAGTTGTAAGAATCAAATGACATAATAGATTATGATACATATTTATTATATTATGATATAATTATACAGTAACAATATGATATAAAAAGTTATGTTCACATTGGTTATTAGCATTATAATGATGATGATATCACCAAAATTATGAGATAGAACTTTATAATAAAACATTGAGTCCAACTGCAGTTTAAAAATGAGGGAAATGAGAAATGATGTATATGGTTGTTAATTTTTTTAACTTAGACTAAACTTATCATTTCACTGGCATGGAAAACTTCAGATAAGGAAACCCTCTACCAAAGCAGATGGACATCTGCTTTTCAATTTATGGTCTTATAGATTAATCTGGAACACTAAGAGATTAAATGACTTGCCCAGAGTTATACAGCCAGAGCTTCTCAGAGGCAAGACTTGAAACCAGCTTCTGATTCTGAGTTGAATCTCTATCCACTATGCAAAACTGTCTTTAACATACACTGCATTTAAAATAAGAATAGAACATAACAGTCTAAGGAGGGTAATAATCCAATTGTACTTTTCCGAGGTCAGATTACATACAAAGTGTGTTGTCCAGTTATGGATGCCACCTTGTGTAGTAGAAATTCACAAGAATTCCAGAAGAAGATAATTAATATGATGAAGTAAACTATTCTGTAAAGATTCCTGTATGGAATTAGGAATATTTTCCCTGCAGAAGATTAGGGAGATACAATTGCTGGCTTCAGATATCTCATAGGATCACAGATCTAGAGCAAAAATGGAGCTGGGGGGTAGGGATCACTTAATCTAACTAGCCTCATTTTATAAATGAGAAAATCAAGGCACAGAAAAAAATTAGTACAGGTAATATACATCAGAGTCAAGATTTGAATCCAGACCATCCAACTCTGAAAGAAGTACTTTTTCTGAACAAGTATCAACCTGAGAAGTATTTATATTATTTACCCCATTAACTATATATCTTTATGTTAGCAATTTATTTATTTCTTGATATTTGCCTTTCAGCTAAAGTTTCCATTTCACAGGTATTGGCTTTTCTTAGATCTTCATTTTCCCTCCAGAAGGAAGACAGGTATGTATAACTTCTCCCAGCTCATTACTCATCCTTTCTTCACATGCCCTGCATAAGATCATCTAGGAGAGATTTCATCTTGAAACAGTGATAAATCCCCAACCCCACTTACTCTTCTTCCATGTAAAAACTATACAGTAGAAAAATCTTGCTGTGGCAGTAGTTTCCACCAAACCCCTGGGTAGAATAAAAACTTTCCCCAGAGGGGGGACACTGAGTATTTCAGTACCTATTCCCAGTGGTTATCAGCAGACCTGTCAAATTTCCAGGAACTCAAGACCTAAATGACACATGACTGTGTAGACTACTGGTTCAGAATTTGCATCAATACATGCATGACAGTCTGCTGATGGCTTGGCTAGCTGACACGTGTACTATGTATCCCTGTAATGTACCTCACTGTATAAGCCTCTCTCCTATATTCACTTCCTCTACCATTAATTTGAATTCCATCAATGACTGGCTTATCCATTAGGCCAAAATTGTCTTATGCTCAAATATATATGTGGCCCCAAAGAGGAAAAGTGGGATCAATTTAAAAAGTTATAAGAAAGCATATATTAAATGATCAGTAAAAAAACAAAGGTATTCTAATATGAGGCAGGGAAATTTGAACTTTATTAAGAAAAAAATAGGGATGCACTGAAAGGTTGTAAGCAGATGATTCACATTCTGGCAATTTTGTGAAGAATTAAATGGAGGAGAAAGAAGATAGAGATAGAAAGACTTATTATTTGAATATTGTAGCCAATCATCTAGTGTTAGGACAATAAAAGACTGATATATAATGATAGCAGTGGGAATAGAGAGAAGGAAATGGATGGGATAGATCTTGTAGTCATAGGTGCTAATGATACAATGTGAATCAAATATGCAAAAGTCAGGAAAGCTAATTCAGTCAACTAGCATGTATTGTCAAAATTGGAACAGATTCAGAGGAGGACAAACAAGCTAGAAATCCTATTATATGTAGGGAGAACAGATGTCTGAACACTGACATTAAAGCTGTCTTTCAATAAATAAAGGACAATTTTGTAAAATAAAAACTGCAGAAGTCAGAACTAGAACCAAGTGAGTATAAGTTACAATGTGACAGATTTTATCAACATGAGAAAAAACTTCCTAATAATCAGAGCTATCCAAAATGAAAATGGCTTGCCTTAAACAAATAATGAGCTCCTCATCACTACAATCATCTAAAAAGTGAAGTGACCAATTATAAGCTAATCAAGAAGTATTTTTGCAGGATGGAATAGATGACCTCATAGTTTACTCCAAATCTAATAGTCTGTGATTCAACTGAACTATATATATATATATATATACATATATATATATATATATGTGTATATATATATATATATATATATATATATATATATATATATATGCTTAGCCCAAGCAATAAATACTACATCTGGGAACATTACAAGCTGGAAAGTGACCACTCACAGAATAACACCTTCAGCTACTGATTCATAAAATATCATCAGATTAAAAGTGGATATAAAGTGCTTATGAAAAATTTAAAGTAACATAAATTTGTTAGGTATTACCATTCTCATTATTAGTAAGAGACATTATGAGTAATAGAGAATTGTCCTTGAAAATGCAAAGACCTGGATTCAAGCCCCATCTCTGACCCAGACTAATCTAGTCATGAAAATTATCAGTGTTCCAGACAAGTCTAATACTATACATTGCAAGTGAGTTTCATAACTTCCTAAGTGAAAAGGGTTTTCACATATCAAGTACTCCACACTAATTCAATCATAGTATCTATTTTTACTTCCCCACTCAAAAAAAAGTAATGATAATTAATTTAAACTAGACTATGAACAAAAAAATCATAATCATTGATATTGCTTATAGGCCTTTTTAAATTCTATTTGAAATTTAAATTAAAATAAAATTCGTTTTAGTTGCATACATATAGATGTATGTCTTGTGCTAGTTCAATAACAAGAATACTCTATCTGCATGGAAGAATCATCTTCCATTCTTATTAATTAATCATCTTTTATTTTATATCACATATCCATACATGGCAAACTAGGATTTATTATCTTCCATAGTCAATTAAGGATATAGGAAGTTTTATTGAAAACCAAAGGGTATGCTACTAAAAATAAAAATTGAAAACTCCTTGTCTAGGAGCTAGAGAATTGGACTAGAAAACAACTACATTGAGTCTCAGGCTCATCATTTCACAGCTAAGTGACTTAGGCAAGTTATATAACATCTGTGAAATTCTGCTTCCTAACCCACACAAAAAGAAAAATAATCCCTGTGTGACTTTGTTTAAGAGGTCATGGGAGAAATCAAATGAGGTAATGTCTGTGAAAGTAGTTGAAAACCATAAAGTGCTTTAGAAACAAACTGTCATTTCCATAGTGAAAGGGAAATGTAGCAATATACAGTTCCTAAGAACATGTAGGTAGAACAGTGGATAAAGCACTGGACCTGGAGTTAGCAAGACTTGAGTTAGAATCCATCCTCAGACACTTATTAGTTATAGACCTCAGGCAAATCAATTAACCTCTGTCTGCCTCAGTTTACTCCCCCTTATAAAAAGAGGATTATAATAGCACCTACCTCCTATGGTTGGGATAAAAATCAAGAGAGAATTACAAAGTGTTGAATACAGTACATGACACAAAGTAAGCACTTAATAAATGTTTCCTTTTTCCTTCTTTCTTTGTTTTGCATTTAAACACTTATATACTATTTCTTTGCAGATAACTATCAAACTTGCCTCTCTTTCCTGAATTCCACTAAATATACCCACTTAGATATCCTGGCATTTCAATCTCAGTATGTCCCAAACAGAATTCTTTTACCAAATGCTCCTATCTAGCATCCTTCCATCTTTCCTATACTGAGTTAATAGCGGAGTAGTCACTTGACTCTTCTATCCAGTTACCATGTATAATCCATTCTACATTCACATCTTTTCTAGCTGTCTCCTTCTTTCCACTCACAAACCACCTCCCTATTTCAAGTTCTCATAACTTCTTGTTAGATTACTGCAATAGCTTCCTAATTTTTCTCTCTGCTTTCAGTCTTTTTCCTTTCAAATTCATTCTCCATACAACTGTCAAAAAACTAATCTTTCTAAGGCATAAAATCATCACCAATTCTCTATTCCATCTAGAGTAAAATACAAACGTTCCAACTTATCTTTCTAGAATTATCTCCAACTGTGTTCCTTCATGGACTCTACATTCTAGACAAACTGGTTATCTTCCTTGAGCTGTTCATTCCATCTTCTGTCTTCAAAAATATAATCTCCTGTATTCAGAATAAATATACTGGCTTCCAATCTCCACCTCTTAAATGCTTTCCTTTTTTTTTTCAAGGTTCATCATCATCGTCTGGTCTTATGGGAAACCTTTTCTCATTTCCCAATTTGTTAGTGTTGCCTTCCTTCTCAAATTGCTTAATGTTTACTTAATCATCTACCACCACCACTATCATCACAATTGCCACAACAACCAAAACTGCCACAACTACCACCGCAACCAATTCCAATTGCCACCCCCACCATCATTGCCAGGCCCACTCTCACTACAACCCACAAGATAAAATACCTTGAGAGAATTAAGCTACAATGAAAGGATCAGTAACTGAAATTAAAGAACCTGGGTTTAAAATTCAACTTTCAACACCAGTTATATAATCCAGGGTAAGTCGTGTACATTCTCTAGGTCTTTGTTTTTTTCATCTGTAAAATGACTACTTGGCCCTAAGAGCCTCTGAGATCCCTTTCAACTCTAAATCTATGGGCCTATGATAATTTTATTTTTATCTGTACTATCCTGGTATCTAGAACAATATCTTACTATGGATACAACTATTTAATAAGTAATTAGCATTCAACTGGCATCTATGAACATCTGTGAAAGCATTTGGCTAACCATCAAATGTTTTGGAAATAGAAGTTACTGCTCCCTCAGTTAACATTCAAGCTCTCCATGACATTACCCCTTTCCTTCTTTCCCAACGTCTTATTTTCCTTCCATCATTACATTATTCTCCTTCCCACAGTCCACAGCCAGCCATATTGCCATACTGACTATTCTTCACACCTGAAGTACCACCTCCCATTTCTACATCTTTGCACTAGCTTGCTCTAATGCCCATAACACACTCTTTCCTTGTCTCCATCTCTTAGAAACACTGGCTTCCTTCAGGAATCAACTCAAATGTTATCTTCTGCAAAAGGCTTACCTGGCTCTACTTACCCTCAAACACTAGTACCTTCCCATATAAGGCTAAGTATACATGTATTTTGCATGTATATGTTGTCTCCCTCATTAAAAAGTAAGTCCCCTGAGTTCAAGGATTGTTTTTGTTTCTTGGTTATATCCTGTTTGTTCAAAAAGGACTAGCACCTCTGGGAGGAGGGCTTGTCAAAGGCTGCTCATCTACCTGGTGCCCAACTCTCACCTCTAGCTCAAGAAGATATAGTCACACCCTGTGAACCTCAGCACATGGTTTAACCCAGGTTAAGGATAACTAAAGGATTTCAGATTCATTGGTGGGTTAGTTGAGCATCTACCACAAACAAGCATGTAAAGATTCCTCCTTCTCAGTAGAATGGGAGGATTAGAACAGCTTGTTCCAAAGGCCATCAACATGGCCGAAGCATGCCCTGTGGGAAGCTTAGAGCTTGGTCACACATCAAAAACATCAAGGTTATCCACTGTATCTTAGGCCATTGCCAGTCATCTTGTCTTTTGTCTTGCCAAAGGACTTCAAAAAAACTTGGACAGTGAGGCTCATGAATTTGTGCAAATCTGCCTCACTTAAATGCAATTCACACAAAAGATAAGACATCATCCCATGATGTCATTGGTCCTCTTCAAAAATGAAGGAATGGCAAAAATAAATAAATAAATAGCAATCTAAGTGCACAACATTCACATATTAAACTCTTACTAACTTGTTTTACTTGCTAACTGACTGATTGCATGATAGTTTAACAATAGGGACCATATTTAGGTATCAGAGAGGATCCACATTTGGTGCTTAATTGAAACACTGATTCTAGTCTTAGCTTCAAGAAAGAGACTATTGGATGGTTTTTCATTGTTAGACCCTGGAGCTTTGATTGTTCTAAACTACAACTGAGGAGTTTTAATCAAGACATTACAGGAAAAAAATATATGTTATATAACAAAAACTATCAATGAAATCTTAAACCTAGTCATGTCCTTTATCAGCTCTAGAAAAGCAGTCATTTATCAACCTGAGCTGGAAGCTATAAGAGTGAAGCTGACGAATATACTAATGGTAACCATAGTAAAACAGTCAGAGGAATGAAGCATCAGGGAACAGGAGATAAGGGAGACACATTGAGATAACAGGACTATAATTATAAATGACTTTTTGCCTGCATCAAATTAATTGAGAAGCCTTTGATCGATGGTTGAGACTGAGACAGAAATGACAATGGCCATGAATTACTACTTTTCCTGAGACTGAGAAAAATTCTCAGAATGGATTCCTGTCCAGACCTTTTCTTAATACAATGATTCAAACTTGGGAAAGACTCGGGAGTTTGCAAAGCTTGTGCCTCCCAACAATTCTATGAGATAGGGAGTAGAAATATTTTTATTTTCATTTTTATAGATGAGGCAACTTAAGCTCAGAAGAGTTGTAACTCACCCATGGTCACACAGCTAGTTAGTAACAGAGACAGACTTCAATCCCAGGGCCTCTGACGCTTTAAACCAGTATTCTTTCAACTTTTCCATGCTTTCTTATCAAAATTGTTGTGAATTCTTTTCAATGACTGATAACCTTTGGACCTCAAAGGAAATAATTATAATGATTAAAGCATGAAAATAGCTTTCATATTATAAGCTCTTAACAAAATAGTCACATATTATGTATTATATTATAGGCTTATATTGGCAGAAAGAAGGCTTTCAGGATTGAAACTTGCTAATTAATTTTCTAAGTAAAGGCTAAGTTTCTTTACACTAAGCTTTTCTGATTTATACATTTAAGCTCTTAAAAAAAAAACTTGAATAGAACTTTTTAAGTTCAGTCCCAAGACATGTTATAATTGGGTATACATTTTTTTAATTATTTGTTTGTTTGTTTTTTGCAAGGTCATTGGGATTGTTACTTGTCTAGGGTTATACAGATAATACGTGTCACATATCTGAGGCTCAGTTTGAACTTAGGTCCTCCTAATTCTAAGGTTGGTATCAACCTACTATACTATCTCACTGTCCCTTGGGCATACATTTAAAACTGAATCAGATAACTTAGTTTTTAAATGTGGAGTATTCCTTCTACCTTTTCCCTCACTTCAACTTTGAGAATTTTATTGATATTGGGGACAAAATTCTGCCTTTGAAGTCACAAAGATTCAGTATGAAACATTTACTAGCTAAGTGACCCAGGGCAAGTCACTTCACCTACATCTGCCTCAATTTCTTCATCTAATAAATGGAATTAATTATAGCACCTAACTCCTAGGGTTGTTGTGAAGATAAATTGTGATAATGTTTGTAAAAAGAGACATTAGCCTTCATCAGTTTCCTCATTATTTTCATACAAGTTATGCTTATAATTTTTGAACATTGTTCCTCTCATTCTCTTTTTTCCTTTCTATATATTCAGATTCTACCTCATTTTTCAAAGCCCAACTTAGAGTATATATAATGAAGAAACCTTATTTCCAGAGTAAGAAAAATAGGTTCAACTTATATTTTCAAGAAAGAAATAAATGTAGGCAAAAGTTGTAATGACAACAAATATGTTTTTGAAAATACTATGATGCTTCTAGTACAGTAAGCAATTCAATAAGAACTCAATTAACCATAATGTTAATTAGCCAGAATTTTTCTCTGCATTCATTTATTAGAGGAAAAGACAGATAACAAGAAAATATTTCACTTTGAAAACACTGAGTATAATGACCCTTTAACTTGCTATATTCAAGTCCAAACTCTTAAATTCTTTAAGGTTTGCAAGCCCTATATAAATACAAATTATCGCCAAAGTCGTTATGCCCTTTTAAGCCTTAATAGCTTAAAATAACACATGTAATATCATTTTGGCCTTACAACCATGAGAGTTAATGGTTATGATTATCCCTATTTCCTAAAAGAGAAAATTGAAGCAAGAAGAGGTTCAATGGTGTGCAAGAATGTTTGTGACAGGTCTCTTTGTAGTGGCCAGAAATTGGAAACTGAGTGGATGCCCATCAATTGAAGAATGGCTGAATAAATCATGGTATATGAATGTTATGGAATATTATTGTTTTGTAAGAAATGACCAGCAGGATGATTGCAGAAAGGCCTGGAGAGACTTACATGAATTGATGCTTGTGAAATAAGCAGGACCAGAAGATCATTATATATTTCAACAGCAATACTATATGATGGTCAATTCTGATGGATGTGGCCCTCTTCAACAATGAGATGAACCAAATCAGTTCCAATAGAGCAATAATGAATTGAACCAGCTACACCCAGCAAAAGAACTCTGGGAGATGACTATGAATCACTACATAGAATTCCCAATCCCTCTATTTTTGTCTGCCTGCATTTTTTATTTCCTTCACAGGCTAATGGTACTTCAAAGTCTGATTCTTTTTGTACAGCAAAATAACTGTTTGGACATGTATACTTATATTGTATTTAACTTATACTTTAACATATTTAACATGTATTGATCAACCTGCCATCTGGGGGAAGGGGTGGGGGGAAGGAGGGGAAAAGTTGGAACAAAAGGTTTGGCAATTGTCAATGCTGAAAAATTACCCATGCATATAACTTGTAAATAAAAAGCTATAATAAAAAAATTCAAATTAAAAAAAAAGAAGAGGTTCAATGATTTTCCAAAAATCACATAGCCAGTAAGTGTCTGAGGTCACACAACTCAGTTCTTCTTGACTCCTGTTCCAGTGCTTGATCTACTGTACCACGGAATTATGAGGTAAATAATGAGAGCAATTCTATCTCCATTTTACAGATGAACAAACTAAGCTTTAAAGGTTAATTAACTTTGCTTGTGTCAGCAAGTTGTAGAGTCAAGATGCAAGGCCAGGTTTCCATTTCCAAGCCCGCTGTGTTTTTTTCCTCTTCAATACATTGCTTCTTATCAAAGATATGATTATAAAGGAACAATGGAGTACTTCATTGGGCATCTTGGTAAAATTCACGTGAGGATCTTTCCAATGGTCATAAATGAACTAAGCTGTTAGGACCTAGAGTTGGAAGGAAACAGGGCAGTTAGCCAAAAGGAGACTCCCATGAAGAATTTTCCTGTCACTCAGTTTGTGGTGGCATCTGCTCTAAATAGAGACTCTCAAGTCAACAGACACTTTGATCGCCGAATGATTTATGTCAGCCGTCAAACATCTGAGTAGTAACCACACATCTGTCATCGGGACAATGCAGAATAAAGGAGAATTTAATTGCCTCTAGATTATAAATAAAATGAACATTACAGAAATAAATTATGGGATCAGTACTAATTTGTAGACTGTGCTCTGAAGGACAAAAAAAACCCCCAATGGGCATGAGTAAGAAAAGTTATTTTACAGTGAGGAGGTGCTGGCAAGAGGACTTGCTAGTAACAAATGGCAACAATCTGCTTTTGACAAGAACCTCAATTCTAAAACATGTCAAGCTGATGGATTCACTTCTCAGGCTTGTATTTAATCAACTATGGTAGGTATTAGTGGAAGTCAGGAATGAGAAAGAAAAGGACTTATGAATGTCGTGTTAAAAGCAACATTTACATTTCAGATGATCTTTTCCATTCCCTTGTGTACATGAGCTGTGACTTAATGATGTTTTACCTGATTAGACAAATTACTTTGTCATTTAGTAACTTGGACCTAACTTTAGCATACCCTTGTACTGAGCAGGAAGCTGCTAATACCACACAGTATATATTTATTTTTTATTTTAAATTCTGGTGGCTGGGCCATTGATCAGGGAGGTCGTGTAAGATCGATCTTGTTGATCAAGCTCCTCATCCTGAGCTATCCTTGACACCTGAATCTAAAGAATCTACATTTGTATCTTAGTTTGGGGCCTACCTTTTGTCCCCATGGTTCTGAATTAAAGAAGGATTTTCAGACTAATAAGTGTTCTCAACTAATCTAGTCATTTTTATCTTGTGATACTTGGTCCCATTGAAGAGTGGAACAAGACCAATTATTTGCTATGATAACTGAAGTTAGTATAACATAGCTGGATACATGATGAGCTGAGTCAAGTCAGTTTGAATCACCATAGGTCTAGGAATGGGTGAGATAGTCAGCTGAAGTAATACTGAAACCTTCAATTCACGAGACATTTATTAAGAAACTGTTGTGTGAAAAGACCTCTGCTTATCACTAGGGAAAACACAAAGTTGGGGAGCCTGTCTCATAGTGTTTATACTCTGGCAGAAAAAAGAAAAAAATAACAAAACTGTTAACATATGAAGAAAACTTATATTCAGGCAAGTTAAGCGATGTTCCCAAAATAATACAACTAGTATTTAGAAAAGCCAGGATTCACAAGCAGACCCTTTGTCTCACAAGCTCACTTTTCAACAAATCAGAGACTCAATCAACTTGTGGGTTTTCTCAAGATTTTAATAGTCTGACTTTAATATAATTGGTTTTCCTTTATAATACAGTTGATAATGCTATATATTTTAAATCATTCATTTTTAAAAACTATTCTTAAAAGCAGGCCATGAAATACAAAAGGTCAAGAATCTTTGTACTATATCATGTAGCTTCTCAAAAAAAAAAAAAGGTAGAAACAAAGAGTAGAGTCATACAATTTAAGGAAGAATAGTATTAGGTATAGGGAAAAGATCAATGGTTTAGGAATTTTTTTTAAGTTGACTTTAAGTCACAGACTTATTCTGTGCTTGTAAGTTAATCAGTTTATAGCTTAGAACCTGTTTCCTTAGCTGTAAAATGGAAATCACAAAGCATCAGAGGAACTATTTATAAACATTTTGTTCAAAGTATTACATAAATAATTATTTGTAGTATATAACAATTAAAAATGAGCACTGGTCTTGAAATTAAAAGACAGAGTTTAATTCCCAACCAATTATATTATAAAGGAAAATCAATTATAATAAAGCCAGATTATTAAAATCTTGAGAAAAAACATAAGTTCTCAGGAATTGACAGAATTTTATTCCCAGTTTTGATAAATATTAGATTTTGCCAGGCACTTAACTTTTCTTGCACTCTGTTTCCTCATATGTAAAAAGAGGAAAATTTGTATTTATGCTACTAATCTTATAACTTTGTTGTGATGAACACACTTTATAAATTATGGAGTACCATATGAATGAGAGTCATCATTAGATTCAATCAATTAGTCAATAAACATTAAGTACTAACTAAATGCTAAATCTGGAAAATACAAAGAAAAATAAGAATTTGGTTCCTGTAGTTAAGGAGCTCACATTATAAAGGGAGATATAATATTGGAGAGAGAGGTTGGAAACAGAGAAGTATTGATAGATAGATACATGGATACATAGATATATATACACATACATCTATAGTTAGCTTCTGTCAACAATGTATGTATATACAATGCATGTATGTGTGTGTGTATGTATACATACATACATATATATATATATATTAGATGGAAGATAGAGATAAAGAAGATAAGGTAAAGATAAGATAAAGAAGAAACTAAGATTATGGGAGGGGAATAGGTGAGTCCAAGAATGTTCTCCTAAGGAAAGTGGGATATGAGCTGAGTCTTGAGAAAAGCCAAGAAGTGGACATAAGAAGAGAAATCATCCCCTTCATTGGAAACAGGCAGTGAAAAGACACTGAGTTAGGACACCAAGTTAGGAAATAGAGTATTATGTGCAAGTCCCAGCAAAAAGATCCAAAAGAAGGTAAAGTGTGCAAAAACCAAAAAGGGCACCTCCTTTTAGCTGGACTCCTTCCAAGGATGAGCCAGAATGTGATTAACCTCCCATAGTGACAAATTTATGTGAAATTTCTTGGTGTCTTCATTCTTGAATGGGCCTTTTAAAGCTTTAGCCCAGAAATCATCTGTCATCTTTAAGAGTTTCAGGTAATCAGCAAAGTAGCTCCAACATACAATCGTCTTCCCCAAGACACTAACCCAAAGTGTTTTCCTGAAGTTCTATCATTTAACTTAATCAGTCATTTAAAATAAAAATCTTAGAAAGAAATTCTATACTTTAAAAACACTGAGAAGTTATAGTCTCTCCTAAAAGCTGTAGGCAGAAATTCATCTAGCTGTAACTTTGGATAATTTGGAAACCAGTGAAGGTAAATTGTTATTTATTTATTTTTGTTTGTTGAACTTAATAGATGGTAATGATGCACTGCATGATTAGCTCGAATGATAACAGGTGCTTAGGAAGACTGATACTTCCTGACAACCCAAATAGGACAACAGAAAGACACTATTCTCAAATAATAATTGAACAAAAGGATTCCAAGTTTACCAAATAATGGAATCGAGAGTGTGGGGGCATTTGTATGTTCTGGTTTAAAATATAGAACCCACTATTACCATGCTTGAGATGGGAATTAGAATAGATGACCTCTCATGATCCCTTTACTTAATGAGATTCCACTCAAGTAATCACTACATGTGTACTACAAGAGGTATTGGGGTGGGGAGGGGGTTCTTTTCTAGGGACTCTTCAAATAAACTGAGAAAATGAATAAATACATAAATGAATTAATGAAAAATTTATTATACTTAATTACATACTATATAATAATAATAATATAATAATAAATAGTATACTAAGAATTAAGGATATAAAGGCAAAAGCAAAAGCAGTCCCTGTCCTCAAGAAGTTTACATTATAATAGGGGAAAATTTAGGGATTAGGGGAGCAAGGTGAAGTAGTGGGACACTCTGCTCCCCAAAGTTACTTAGATGATGAGAATATTTACAGACTTCTTCCAATAACAAAGGCATAGTGGATTTAGTGATAGTTCTAGGAAGGGAGAAGTGGAGATTGAAAGATCTTCAGGCATTAGACCAGGATGTTGCCAAAGCGGTCTAGAAATTGGATAGGGAATGAAGTCAAACACATCTGAGCTCTTTCTGAAATAATTCTTCTTCCTTCTTCTTCCTCTTCTTCTTTTTCTTCTTCTTCTTCTTCTTCTTCTTCTTTCTTCTTTCTTCTTTCTTCTTTCTTCTTTCTTCTCTCTTTCTCTCTCTGTCCTCTTTCTCTCTCTGAATTTCTGTTTTTCTGCATCTGTCTTTGTGTCTCTCTTTCTGTCTTTGTCTCTGCCTCTCTCTCCCTCTGTCTCTCTTTTCTTCCCTTCCTCTGTAACTCATTACTTTTATGTTTGTGATAGGATCTGTCTAATTTATATCAGGAAGCTAGATGGTTAAGAAAAACTTTTACAGAAAAAGAAAGAGCATTATAAATTAAGAGCTAAATTTTAAAAAATAAAATGTTCTTCTCATAGAAAGTAGACCCACACAGAAGTATACATGTGTCTATGTCTGAGTCTATATGTATGTATACAACTCTATGTGTATATACATTGTGTATATAGGTGTATATGTGGATGGTAACAGATATATAACATATGCATGTATTGAAGATATTAAGATGAAAAAAGAAGAAAGATGATCATAATAACTTCTAGCTGGGGTACACTAGGTGGTTATCTATCTACCTGAATTATACAATAAGGAAATATGCTCTCCTTCCTGGTTATGTATCAGTGAGATGAATGAGAGCTTCCCTAGGCTTGCTAAATCTGACAACAAATATCCACTTCTAATGAATCGTGTAGAGATAAATGATCTTATTAAAAGGAACATAGAAAGCGTAACTAGACATTTTGCAGTCCTGAGCAAGAAAATTAAGACAATAGAAGCTAGAAGAGACCTGAGAGGCCATCTAGTCCAGCTCACTCATAATTGTCAAAGGAATGTGTCAAAGGAAAGATTTAAAGCCAGTCTCTGAGTTTGGAGCCAGTTTTCTTTTCTTTATACCATCTTTACTTCATACTCTTTCTACCTTATATCCAACAAGAGAAGGTCTTCTAACCTTGAAGCCAAAAAATAAGCCACTACTTTTTTTCAATTTTTTAAATATTTTTATTTAAAGTCTTCAGTTTTAAATTGTAGCTCTCTCTCCCTGCCCTCCCATTTCCTGAGATAGTAAGTAGTTACAGGTTATTCATGTGAAATTATGTAAATCATTTCCATATTAGTCATTTTGTACAAGACTGTGATAAAAGAGAAAAAGTGAAAGAAAGTAAAAAAGAGCATGTTTCAGTCTGCATTCAATAAATGTCAGTTTTTTTTCTCTGGAGAAAGATAATATCCTTCATCATTAGTCCTTTAGGCTTGTCTTGGACCATTGTTTTGCTGAGAATAGTTAAATCATTCTCAGACAAATTCATTGGAAAACATTGCTGTCACTCTCCTGGTTCTGTTCATTTCATTATGCATCTGTTCATATAAGTCTTTCCAGTTTTTTGGAAATCATCTTGCTCATCATTTCTTACAGCACAATTAATATTCCATCACAATCACAGCTTATTTAGCCATTCCCCAATTGATGAGCATCCTCTAGATTTCTAATTCTTAGCTAACACAAAAAGTGTTGCTATAAATATTTTTTATAAATAAGTCCTTTTCTCTTTTTGGGATATCTTTATAACCCAGTACTTTTTAACTTATTCATTCCACTTTGAGCTAGCTCTAAATGTACTCATTTAATGGAATAATATGTAAAATGCTTTGCAAACCTTAAAGTACTTTAGAAAGCACTATGATTATAATTACTGTTGTTAGGAATTCTTTTCTCACATTTAGGATGATTTTGTCCCTTTGCAATTTTCACTCATTGTTCCTATTTCTGCCCTTTAGAGTCAAAATTGACAAAAAAAAAAAATCTGTGAAAGATCTTGCTACATGCAGTCTTTGAGACACTTGAGGACTACTATAATGTCTCCCATGGATCTTCACTTCTCAAGAGTAAACATTTCTAGTCTCAATCAATATTTATATGACATGAACTCAAGTCTCTCCCCAATCCTGGTTACTCTCCTCTAGAGATCCTATGGTCCTAGAGTAAGGAATACTTGAGTTAAATTCCAGCTTCAGATACTTACTAGTTGTGTGATGCTAGGCAAGTTACTTAATCTTGTTTGCCTCAGTTTCCTCATCTGAAAAATGAACTAGAGAAGGAAATAACAAATCCTTCAGAATCTCTGCCATGCAGTCACAAAGAAAAGAATATGATTAAACAACTTAATAACAACAAGACATCTTCTAATTTATTACTAAAACCATCATTATCAACAAGAAGTATTTAAATGCATACTATGTGTCAGGAGCCATACTAAACACTGGAGATACGGTCTTCAGAAAATGATCTGACAAGAACAAAGGATTATTATTACCTTCCTGATCCCAAGTGATGTATTCTTTAATGTATCCAAAACCTTAATTACCTTTCATGATTTCCATCACATTTTTTACTCAATTTTTAGTCCTTTACAATTCCTATGTGAAATTTTCTGCTTTCTGCAGTAAACAATGATTTCTCCCCATTGATCTACTACCCTCTTTTGCTTTTCTTTTCTATATCACACAATTAGCACCTTATCATATGCTGTTATAATCTCTATTTAATGAATGTTTCATTGTTTTGAAAGTTTAGTGTTAATACATGGTTTATGAATAAATCTTTTTCATAAAATTGGGGGTAAAAATTTCATTATCAATTTTGTGAGGTTTTCTTTGTCAGTGTAAGGGTGGGGTCCAAACAATCCTACTCTATTTTAGTCTTGAATACCCCAAGTGAATGAGAATAGCTCAGTTTTTTATTCCTTCACTCATAATCTTTAAATGCTTAAAAGCCTTTGATTATTGCAAATGGATCATGATCAGATAGGTCAAGGAAACTAGGTCACATTCCCAATTATCAAGAGAATTGAGAAGAAATTAATTCCATGGACTAGAGGAACTATGGCTTATCTACATATTACTGAAGAGAAGGCACTTTTATATTAATGATGATGCTAGGGTAATGATGGGAAGATCAGAATACTAAGTTCTGTACCCTTTAAGGATCACATGTTACTCCTTCAGGCAAATTGGAAGGAAGAAGGAAATTCGGCCAAAACTAAAGCTAAGACCTCTTCTCTTTCCAGGTGGTTCCTCCTCAAGAATGTATTAAAAACTGATACACAATTTCCAGAATTGATTTTCCTGTTTGATTGACAATTTATGGGTGCTGATTAGCATATGCCCAAATTTCCCTCACTTGTAGAGCATAATTCTTATGTAATATATAGCACTGAATTTAAGATTGAGATATTCTCAGATGAGAACATGTTCTAAAATAATAAGACTATCAAGTACTAGGATAGTTTAGACTCTATCCTGCAATTCATAGCCTACTCTTCAACAACAAAAAATCAAAACTGAATGATGTGAAATAATAATGATCAAGCTTAAACTCAACAAAGAAATTTGGGGATTAACATCCCTCCATTCCTTAATGATATAGGGGACTCTGTTATAGAACATTACATAGAATGTTGGATTTGATTAATAATATTGGTTAGTTTTGCTGGATTTTTTTCTTTTTTTACTTATTAGGGATGAATCTCTAAGAAGGAGAATGGGGGAGCTATATTGTAAAAATTTAAAAACAATTTAATTTAATAATTAAATTTAAACTATTTCTACAAAAAAATAAAGGTGGAATGCATGAGTGGAATGAGGTTAAGTAATAGCAAGGCAAGGTAAGGAGTATAATTAAAGTAGTAAAGTTAGTGGGCATAGGAAATAAAAGATATACACAAAAATTACAACAAGAATCAGGAATAGAATTTGACAAAGTCAAACAGAGATTCAACAAGCAAGAACTGTGCATTATATGTCAGTCATATTGTGTTAGATGCATGTTTATATATAGATAAATAAATATGTGTATGTCTGAGTATGTGTGTATATATAATACATAGATGTGTGTATATATATATACATATACACACATATGTATGCTTAACTGTAGTCTCATTGAGAAAGATAAGGAGATGAAAGGAGAAAAAATAATAAAGTAAAAAGTACACAGCAGAGGACAAAATAATAAACTACAAGGAAGCAAAGAAAAGATGAACATGAATATAATTCCTTCTACAGTGTTATATATATGCTTTCTTGAAATGGATATTTATTGTTATATATTTTGAATCCTCCCTGATATTCTGCTGGGCATATGACAATGTTTCCTGGTTTTTTCCTTTTCTGTCTTTTCTATTCATTTTTTTTCTTATTTTGTATTTAGTTAAATAAAAAATTAATTTCTACATTCTAAAATTCCATGTTTTAAAGTCTCCTAGGGAAGAAAAGAAGCATTTAGATGAGTCCTACTTTGTGTCAGACACTGTGCTAAGCTCTCTATAAATATCATCTCATTTGATCCTCACAATAACTTTACAAAGTAAGTATTATTGTGTTCATTTTGGAGATGAGGAAACTGAGGCAAACAGTAATTAAATGACTTGCCCAAGGTCACACAGCTAGTCAATATCTGAGCTGAGTATTAACTCAAGTCTTCCTGATTCCAGGCCCAGTATTCTATCCACAGCACCATCAAGTGCCTTCTAGTTTCATCTGTGACCAGAAATTCTGTTCAAAAATTTTCCTTCAGTTCCAACATTCCAGTTTAATCAACATCAATTTGATATCTTCAAATGCTCATCCATGTGCTAAATTTGTTGCATGTTCTTCTAAAGTGGAGTGACACTTTCTTCCTTCTATGTCCATCATCTACACAAAACTAGACAGCTGACAAGGAGCAGAAAAAAATACACTTCATTTGTACACAAATATGAGAACAATTTCTCTATTAAAATATGCACATCTTTCTGCTAGTACCAGGAGACATTGTTAAAATAGATGTAAAAATATGTGTTTACTAAACAATGCTCATGGGATTAAAGTGCCTTATGAATGTGTATTATTTTCAGCAAGTTTTTTTTTTAATACAAGACAGAATTTTCTTTTAAAAGTCAGGAAAAATACATGAAAAGATAAATGTAGCATCCATGCAGGTTTAATGACCCTTTTCCAACAGAAATCTTTGAAAATGAAAGTTTTCAGCAAGAACTGCTTACATTTCTGCTTAAAATGGTACAAAGTGATCCATTTCTATAACTTCTGGCCAACAGGATTTTTAAAAAGTAGTACTGAAGGTAGGTCTTCTCTAAAAATTACTTTTACAAAATATTTACACTTAGGCAGTGCTGTGTTGTAGATAGGAGCTTCCTTAGAATCAGAAAAGACTTGAATTCAAATCTTGAATCATGTTTGATGTGTTATGAACTTAATCTCTCAATTATCTCCAGATAGAACTTTAAAATTCTAAATCTCAGGTGAATAGTTTGCATAAGCAAAGAAATTCTACTCAAGGAGTTTCTTTGTGCCTACAAAAATAACAAGTCTAATTCCCCCTTGGACAGAGATGTAAATAGAGATAGAAATAGTTAGGAATTAGCAAAAATTAATTGATGGAGAAAATGGATTTAGATTTAGAATCTGAAGACCTGGCTATCTATTTGATGAAAGGCAAAACGTTTAACTTTTTTGTGCTTTAATTTCTTCATTTATATCATGGGGGAGTGGAATAATTGTACTTGCTACACAGGATTATAATATATATATATAGTAGTTTTTATTATTATATTATAATATTACATATTATCATTATATATTATAATATATTACATTATATATATTATTATAGTTTTTAAAAGACAGACCATAGTAAAAAGTGGTAAGTGTGTTTAATTTTACATCCATGGATCTAGGGTCAAATCTTGTCTCTGCCACTTGGGACCAGACACTTAATATCTCTGAGTCTCTGTTTCCTCACCTGTAAAATGAGGAGGTGGGCCTAAGTGGTCTCAAAAGCCTAATTCAGCTCCAAGTCAATGATCATAGAGCATTATATAAATAGGAGTTAACATCATTCAATCCACTTTATTAAATGTAAATAAATCAATCAAAAGCAAATTTTAAGACAAAGACCCCCTGAAAAGCAATATTGCTAAAGCAAAAGAAGCAAAAAGTCTCTTTTTGACAACTTGTATTAATTTAGAAATATAGACGAGTATTGGTGCTACTCCTGCAAATGAATAGCAGCATAACTCATTTCTCTTAAGGTGCAACAGAGAGATGAACTAGGAGTCAGGAAAGGCTAAGTTCATTCTATTTCTGACATTTATCAGACATGAGACTTAAGCAAGTCACTTAACCCTTCTGGTCCTCAGTTCTTCATCTGCAAAATGATGAGAAAAAAAATGTAAAATGAGGAGGTTGAATTCAGTGATCTCTAAGATCTGATGCAGATCTATGGTCATACGATCTTCCTATAGTTTAGTTTCCTTATATGTAAAATGATGCATTAGACTAGATAATATTTAAGGAGCTATGTTTTATTATCCTGAATTTCTTACTAGTCAATTAAGAAAGGTCAGTACACTTAAATAGTCCCTCACCTCTACAACAAAAGGGAAAAGATATTTTCTCAATTGTCCTTTGGAATTAGAACAAAGTTTGGCCAATATCATTATACATCACTCAGTTTCAGTTTTTTTTATTTTTTCCATATTGAAGTCAATATATATTATATACATGATTCTGCTTATTTCATTGTGTATCAGTTTAAATCTTTCCATGATAATCTGAATTCTTTGTAGTCATCATTTTTTGCCTTTATGTACTATAATTTGTTTGGCTTTTCCCAGAGTGAGCAGCCCAGCCCATCTCCAATTACTTGTTAATACAGTATAAAAAATAAATAAATGCTACCACAAACACCTTGATACACCCTGCTCTCTTTCCTCACTATCCTTAGGGTCTATATCCAACAATGGACCCTCAGCACATTTTCAAAATGTCCTTCAGAATAGCCAAAGTAATATTCAGATCCACTGAGTTTTTGTGCCCATCTTCATAGGTATTCCAGCACTGACTGCTTCTCTCTCTAGTCATCTTTGACAGCTTGCTGGGCTTTAAAAAAAAAAAAAAAAAAAACTCTAGTATAGTTATAATTTAGATGATTTTCCCCAGGATTGGTAGTTTGTCTCATTGTTCATATAGTCATCAATACTTTGAAATTCTTCCTTTGACAGCTATTTCTTCCTATCTTTTTCATCACCTTTCAATGACTCCTGATTTCATAGAGCCATATAAATTCTCTATATTTCTTAGAAATCAGATACTGATCAAATATATATGGTGGAAGACTTTTTCTGTATAGATATTTTCCGTTCTTATCCAGCTTTATTGATTTTGTTTTTACCAAAAAAAATTAGTTTCATATAATTTTAATTACCTAATTTGTCTTTTATATAATCTCTATCCCTTGTCTATTCAAGAATTTTCTGATTGGCCATAAATATGAGTGCTTGATATCAGTCTCTTCAATTTTTTCAAATGATATGGTTTTTTATTTTCAAGATACATATCCAATTTAACTTCATTGTATTACATGGCATAATATAATATGTCAAATTTGGGTCACAGGTTGAATATAGCCCACAATACAGTCTGAGTTTTATTAAAGTTTAACTAATATGAAAATATTTAACAAAATAAATAAAAATACAACAAAATATAGATAATGTTAATCTGTGGCTTTCTAAATCAACATGTAGCCTGCAAGAATCCTAATGTATAATTTAATAGCCCCTAATTCTATTTGATTTTTATATCACTCATATAAAATATTGGTTTAAATTTTATCCAACAGTTCTCAAGTAGGTAGCATCTTCAAGTAATTTATGTAATTGGATTTATTCAACCCTTTGTTTGTGAGTTCATTTTTTCTGATTTTCCCTTACCTAGTGTTCCACCAAATACTTTTTTAATCACTATAAATAAGCTAATAATTGATGCTTTATAATATAATTTGAAGTCTTGAAGCACTATTTCTCCTCCACTGCCATGTTTTTTTTTCCATTTCTTCATCTGAGATTCATTTTGCTTTTCCAAATGAATTTTATTCTTTTGTCCAACTTTCTAAAGAATCCCCTTGCTACTTTTTTGTTTTAGCATACTTCTATACTCATAATTTAAATTAGGTAGTATTGTTTTTGTCGTAGTAACATTATCTAATCTTGAGACTTACTATGTGGCTCCAGAAGACAGAGCAGGGAGCAAAGGGAGGGAATTAAAGGTCAGCTAATGATTAGATTAGATTAGATTAGAATAATTTAAAAGTAGAATAGGAGGCCTTGTGAAGTAGTAATTACTACTTTTGTTTTTGTTAGGCCTCAATTTGCCTCTCTGGAACTTCACATAGTTCTGCCTATAATTTGGAATTAAGCCAAATAAGACCAAACAAAAGATGCAATTATTGCTTTACTTCCTAAATATAAAGCTCCAGTGAACAGATATAGTGACCATCTCTTCTAATTTCTACAAATTATCTAGTTTACAATGTTTAAAAATAATTAACCATTTTCTCTTGATTTTGCTCTCCTATATCATAACTAACAAGTAACTTGAAAGACTCAGTGGTGAGTCTAATTCCAAAAAGCCATTACTTATTTATCTAACTTTAAACAAGTTCCCAATTAATTCTTTTCTTCCCTAAATGAATTCTGAACCTTTGGTTCTTTGTCTTTGAGAATTGCACTATTTGTTCTAAGAATTAGCATATAAATGCATGTGTATATATTAAAGCATGTACATGCATGGTAGGAAAATTAATTTTCCCTCTATCCCTGCAATCGCTGAATTATTTTTGTTGGTTATCTTTTATTGTTGGGGGGAGCAGTTTATTGATTTATTTTCAAGAAGCTTATACAGAATCATTCAGGAAAAAATTTTAAAGCTATCAAAAAATGGTAATAGGATTTTCCTCTTTGCATTGAAGCTGATAGAGAAACTAGAACATTACTTAGACAAACATTTGGTATTCTTCATAAATATCTATATTCTGAGATAATCTATAACCTCTAAACTCTTGGGTTAGAGTTAACTCTTAGAGAAAGAGAAAGGAAATCCAAAAGAAACCATCAGGGAAGTGCTAATTACTTGAAAGTATTGGCATTCAGATTATTATTAATTCAATTTCCTCATAGTGTTTTCCTTACTTCTGAAGCTACCTTTATTCCCAGGTACAGATCAACAAAACCTGATCTACAGAATACCCATGAAACAATCTCAAGAATTCATTCAGCTGAGAAATACTATAAACTGCAGGGGGGGGGGGGGGAAGGGGGGGGAACAAGACAAAGAAAGACATCTGGGAAATGACAACTATGATGCTCAGAGTTACCAGTTTGAGAGAGTTACCTTTCCTCCCTCATCTTCATTTTCCAACACCTGGAATAGTTGCTCCTAGAAATTAAGTTCACCAGCCTCACCAAGAAGGAATGATTATATTTAGCATTATTTTTAGTAATTATCCCCAAGAGCCATAGAATCTCAGAATTGGAAGAAAACATGATTTCTCTCTATAACAAACCTAACAACTTGGTCATCCACTATCCATTCAAAGATTTTTCAATAATAGGAAATTCATGAGCCCTCCAAAAAATCAATTTTGGAATAGTTCTAATTATTAAGATTTTCTTTCTGTTAGCCCTCAATTTGCCTCTCTGGAACTTCACATAGTTCTGCCTATATTCTGGAATTAAGCCAAATAAGACCAATCTCTCTTTCACTGAGAGACCCTCAAGTACTCAGCTATTAATACATTTCTGTCTTCCTTTCTCCAGGATAAATAGCCCAACTTTCTTCAACCCATCTGTGTCAGGAATGGATTTGACTCTTCTCAACCTTCTGGTGGTCAGTACCTACACACACACTCCAACTATTCTTAAAATGGAGTCCTGAGAATTAAAAATAATCTCCCACATGTGATTCAAGTATGGGACCCTAACTGTTCTTCCTCAGAACTCTTTGAAATCTGCTCTCTCAAGGTTATGCAGTAGACTGTATATACAGTATTTCTGGTCTTATCTGACTTGAATTTTTTCCTGTAATCTCTAGATCAACAACTAAAGGTTTTCCCCTTTATTGATTTAAGTCATGTATAGAAAAGCAATTCCCATAATGCTTCCTCAGCATCCTTAAAAATGAAATTATCATTCAGGTCAATTAACTACAAGGAAGTTCATGATGAGCATGCACAGATTGATGCAGTCCCCATGTGGAAGAGAATGAGAAACCTGCTGCATTTATAAAATGCAGATACATGCTTCAAATCAGGTAGTAGGGCCCTTCCATTATACATCAATGTGTCTTGCTGGAAGCAGGGTTCCCAGCCTCTTCCACAAGGTCATTCTATCAGCCTCCTATTCCGATCACTTATATTAAAATTCCACGCCAGGTTTGTGATCCATTTCAGTAACTCCTAATTCTGAATCGGAGTATTATAATGCATTTTCACTGGAATATTGTTTCTGTCTGCTGCTTTCTCTTACATTTCACCTTCTTGATATACAATACACTATAATGATATACTCTAGCTTCCTTAGAAGCTCATGTTCATCTTCCCCTAGTCACCTATCCTATATTCCTGCAAAACCAAAATTAATATGCCACTATGGCATATTAAAGTCAGGATTAAAATGGGTACATGATTTAGACATAAATGGCAATAATATAAGCAATTAAGGGACCATGGAATATTTTATCCACCAGATTTATAGATAAGAGAAGA
Source organism: Antechinus flavipes (assembly GCF_016432865.1). NCBI lineage: Eukaryota > Metazoa > Chordata > Mammalia > Dasyuromorphia > Dasyuridae > Antechinus > Antechinus flavipes. The sequence continues at coordinate 529,872,816 of NC_067400.1, forward strand.
AATTATGACCAAATAAGAAATAGATGGGATATAAAATAGATAATTTTGATTGCATTAAATGAAAAATATTTTACACCAACAAAACCAATACAACTAAGAAGGAAAAGAAATTGGGAAAAAATTGTAGAGTAAGCTTTTCTGATAAAGCTGTCTTTTCTCAAATATATAGAAAACTCAAATTTATAAGACTAAAAGTCATTCTAAAATTAATAAATGGAAACTATTACCACTCATATGAAAGAGTGTTCCAAATCATTATTGATCAGAGAAATGCAAATTAAGACAACTCTGAGATACCACTACACACCTGTCAGATTGGCTAAGATGACAGGAAAAAATAATGATGAATGTTGGAGGGGATGCGGGAAAACTGGGACACTAATGCATTACTGGTGGAGTTGTGAACGAATCCAACCATTCTGGAGAGCAATCTGGAATTATGCCCAAAAAATTACCAAATTGTGCATACCCTTTGATCCAGCAGTGTTTCTATTGGGCTTATATCCCAAAGAAATACTAAAGAAGGGAAAGGGACCTGTATGTGCCAAAATGTTTGTAGCAGCCATGTTTGTAGTGGCTAGAAACTGGAAAATGAATGGATGCCCATCAATTGGAGAATGGCTGGGTAAATTGTGGTATATGAATGTTATGGAATATTATTGTTCTGTAAGAAATGACCAGTAGGATGAATACAGAGAGGACTGGCGAGACTTACATGAACTGATGCTAAGTGAAATGAGCAGAACCAGGAGATCATTATACACTTCGACAACGATATTGTATGAGGACATATTTTGATGGAAGTGGATTTCTTTGACAAAGAAACCTGAGTTTCAATTGATAAATGACGGACAAAAGCAGCTACACCCAAAGAAAGAACACTGGGAAATGAATGTGAACTATCTGCATTTTTGTTTTTCTTCCCGGGTTATTTATACCTTCTGAATCCAATTCTCCCTATGCAACAAGAGAACTATTCAGTTCTGCAAACATACATTGTATCTAGGATATACTGCAACATATCCAACATATAAAGGACTGCTTGCCATCTAGGGGAGGGGGTGGAGGGAGGGAGGGAAAAAAAATAGGAATGTCAATATAAAGTAATTATTAAATAAAAATTAAAAAAAATAAAATAAAATATAAAAAAATAAAATAAAATTAATAAATTATTAAAGGGTTTTAACCATTTACTAAAGGATAAAATGAAGTTTTCAGAAGAAAGCAAAGCTATCTATAGTCACATGATAAAATGCTCTAAATCACTACTGATTAGAAAAATGCAAATTAAAACAACTATGAGGTACCAACCTCATAACTGTCAGATTGGCTAAAAATTTAGAAAAGGTAAATGACAGGTATTGAAAAGGATGTAGAAAAATAGGGACACTAATGCATTGTTGATGGAGTTGTGAACTGGTCCAACCATTCTGGAGAGGAATTTGGAACTATGCCCAAAGGGCTATCCAACTTTGCATACCTTTTGACTTAGCAATATCACTGCTAGATCTATTCACCAAAGAGATCCAAAAAGAGAAAAAGGAAAGAAAAGGACATATCTGTGGAAAAACATTTATAGTACCTCTTTTTGTGGTGGCAGAAAATTGAAAATTGAGGGGATGTCCATCAATCAGGGAATGGCTGAATAAGTTGTATAGTACATGAATGTGATGGAATACTATTGTGCTATATAAAATAATAAGCAATATGATTTTTAAAAAAACAGAAAGACTTACATGAAGTAATACAAAGTGAAGGGAGCAGAAACAGGAATACATTGCACAAAGTAACCACAATATTGTATGATAATAAACTCTGAATGATCTCCTCTACAATGATTTAAGACAATTCCAAAGGACTTATGTTGGAAAATGCTATCCCCCTCCTGAGAAAAAATTGGTGGAGTCTGAAGGCAAATTGGAGCATTTTTTTGCTTCCTTTATTTTTCTTGGGAATTTGTTTTGTTTTGTTTTTAATCTGTATTTTCTTTCATAACATGGATAATATGTTTTATTTACATGACTATACATATATAATCTATATCAAACTGCTTACCTTCTCAAGGAGGGAAGAAAAGAAGGAAAGAAAGAACTTTGAACTCAAAATTTTAAAAATGCTGAATATTAGAAATTATCTTTACAGGTAATTAGAAAAATAAAAATACAAAAACTTTAAGATAAAGGGTCAATAAAAAGAAGGAGTCTAAATGTTAAATTATCTATTTGAAAGCCATTTTCCCTCTCTGAATCTCAGTCTCCTGCTCTGCAAAAATGAACATGTTTTCTGAGGTTCCATTCAGGACAGACATTCCTGATTCTAAGTTAATAGGCTTATAAGAAGAGCCAAGGGCTGAAAGATGAGGGGATTGATTTTCATTGTCAGCTCTTGATGAAGGAAATTGTACTAGGGCAGAGCAGAATAGAGGTACACTGGCTCAATCAGGAAGAACTCTAGTATCCAAGATGGTGAAATCATCTTCTTATAATAATAAAATTGTGAGAAAGGGAGTGGAAGGGAAGAAAAGAAAAACAGAAATATTTATAATATTTCTATTATATCAGATTTTTTTTTGTGTTACCTGAATTCTCAATTGAAAATAATATTTAAAATATATGTCAGTGAAATCTGAGGTTCTTTGACTATCTCAATACCCACTCTCCTGCAATCAGTGGTATATTAATGAGGTATGTTGAAGGCTGTCATGATCTTATATCTTGAGCTTTTGCCAGAACTATTATTTATTTTTAAATATTGCTATATTTTCAACAAAGCCCAAATTTGTACCTTCAGTATATTTCTGATATACTACCTCTTCTCTCCTCTGACATTGTCACCACCCAGGCATAGACCCTCATTGACTAATGCCTTGATTATTTTTTATTGAAGCTTTTTTATTTTCAAAACATATGCAAAGATAATTTTTCCAACACTGACCTTTGCAAAACCTTGTGTTCCAAACCCTCCCTTCCCCCCACACCCTCCTCTAGATGGCAAGTAATTCAATATATATTAACTATGGTAAAAAATATATATATGTAAACTGAATATAGGCATATATTTGTACAATTATCTTGCTGCACAAGAAAAATCTGAGCAGAAAGGACGAAAAATGAGAAAGAAAATAAAATTCAAGCAAACAACAAAAGAAGTAAAAGTGCTAAGTTTTGGTCCACACTCAGCTCCCACAGTCCTCTCTCTGGGTGTAGATGGCTTTCTTCATCACTGAGCAATTGGAACTGATCTGAATCATCTCATTATTAAAGAGAGCTACGAGCATCAGAATTGATCATTTAGTCTTTTTGTTGCAATGTAGAATGATCTCCTGGTTCTGCTCATTTCACTCAGCATCAGTTCATGTAAGTCTCTCCAAACTTCTCTGAAATCATCCTGCTGGTCATTTCTTACAGAATAATAATATTCCATAACATTCATATACCACAATTTATTCAGCCATTCTCCAATTGATGGGCATCCATTCATTTTCCAGTTTCTGGCCACTACAAAAAGGTCTTGCCTTGATTATTGCAATACCTGCTATTTCACAGACATACAATGAGGTCAGCACAACACTTCTGTAGACTTTCACTTTGGTAATCAGTTCTTTGCCTCTTCTTTTCCATACTTTCTTTTGGAGCCTCCTGAACATGAACTAGTTCTGGAAGTGAATAAGTCAACTTCATTATCAATGTGTAAATCCCTGGAAAATATACTGCCAAGGTAAGTGAATGTACCCACAGTATTCAAAACTCCTCCATTTGCCATAAAGCTGGCTCTGTGTGTGGCTGATACAATACTAGCCGTGGAAAGCCCGTGTTTTCTTAATATTTGGTTGTTAGGTCAAAATTAGCACAAACGGCAGAGAAACAATCCATCCTTTGCTGCCTCTAAGCCTCAGAGGCTACACTGAGTGCACAGTCATCTACAAAGAGAAAACCAGACACGCCCTCCACTTTTATCTTGTTTTACAGACTTCTTTAGAAAATATAGTCCAAAATAAAATTTTTGGATCATTTATCACTAGTGCAGTAGCTGACCTCAATGCTTTCTTCATTCTCATTGAAGATAATTGACCACATGGCTGAAAAAAATATGGGAAGAAGCACACAACCTTATTTGCAATTATTATTGCAAAAGTATTGTCCATTATCCAAAACCTGAGCAAACATGCCATTGTGAAATGCACATACAATACTGGTGAACTTCTCCAGAAAACCAAATTTTGACATAATTTTCCATAATTTCTCACTCCTGACAGTATCAAAGACCTTGGTGAAATCACAACTGTTGTATACAGACTTTTCTTCTCCTCCTAGCATTTCTCTTGGAGTTTTCAGGCAGTAAACACCATAATTGGTCCTTTCTGAAGCTACACCAATTCAATTTGCTCTATACCACAATTTCTAAATAATTCAATCAGAAATTCTCATTTTTCTTTAATTCCAACAGAATCCACATGTCTTGAAATTATACTTTCTTTAATTGTATCTGTGGATATTTGTGTGTTTAATCCCCAACACCTACCACAATGCCTTGCACACAGTGGATGCTTAACAAACATTTGTTATATTGAATAGGATGGAATATAATTTTTTTAGTTCAAATATTGGCCTTTTAAAAAGAACCAGGGAATATAGTACCTGGAAATTACTCCCCATGTGTAAATATTTATTGTCAATATTCAGGGAGATTGGAATATTTCCACAATCAGATTTCCCGTTGGTAGTCACAGCCTTTTGGGACCATCATTACCTCTTCCCACTCAAGAACTTTTCTTCTATGACCAAAGAATTTTCTTTTCCTCCTAAAGAGTATCATACAGAAATACTCATAGAAATACAAAGCATGTGAAAAGTGGATGGTTCTTGATATAGTTTACCCTATTACTGCATGGCTTTTTACAGAAAGGAAAGGAAGCATAGGGAGACTCTCCCTCTCACTCCTCTCATAACTAAGCTTCTGATTTGCTTATTACTTAAGTGATCTTGGTAGGAAGGGAATAATTATAAAAATATATCCTTACACTATTTTCAAGGGTCATGTAGAGTTTTGGGGGAGATGAGATAACAAGGAGAGAAATAAGCATTTCTGAAGTTTCCAGTATGTATCAATGAGCCCTTGACCTAAGTATTTCACCAATATTACCTAATTAATAATATTATTATGGAGATAATATAATAATTTTACTCTCATTACTATGGAAGATAGCTATTATCTCCAATTTAAAGATGAAGAAACTGTGACAAAGAGAGGTTAAATACCTTTCTCTGATGTCTCCAGACAAATTTGAACTCAGGGTCCTCCCAAGTCCAAGTCCAGGGCTCTGTGCACTATGGTGCTACCTCGTTGCCCGACATGAAGTCATTTATCCACTGTATGACATTCATATTAATTAGACCCTTTTGACTGCCCTTAACTTTAATCACCATGCAAACCCTGAACTCTCTCCTGGATGGAAAATGTCCAGACAGCTGCCCCCGAGCATCTCCCTTTATGGCTCAGAATCCCCACACCTTGATTGGTCCCCCAGATGCTGGGTAGCAGAATAGCACAGGCTCGACAGGTGGTTTTCTGAATCACTACCAAAAGCCATATGCTCAGCAGTGGCAATTACAGTTGGTGATAACTCCATTGGAAACAATGATAATTACATGGTAAGGCAACCATGTTATCTCCCATGCACCTGGTATATAATACCTGTCATCACCATGATGACAAGAGAGATGCTTTTTAATTCTGCTCCAATGTGCCTGTGGTGATGTTTGACTTTGGGAGGTCTGCTATCATTGTCGGCAATAGGAAAGAGCATGCTGCAAGCAAGCAGAGACAAAGCCAGTAGAGGGTGCTTCATGGTTTTTATAATATCCACAGCTTTCAAAGGGCACTAGAGGTTTGCTCTCTGGGCCAATTGCATTCATGGCACAGCATGACAGATCTGTGACTTGATTCAGATGAGTAAATCAGTAAGCATTCATTAAGGACAAAATATGTGTCGGCAATCCTGTCCTGGGGAAAAAAATATAAGTGATACAATTCCTATCTTCAAGGAGTTGACAGCTTACATTTTGCTGGCGATGGGAAACATAACAGATAAATAGAGGAGATGGAGATTTATAGACAAATAAAATATCTATATACACATATAGAGAGAGGCAAGAAGGCATAATCAATCGTGATTATCTGTTCTTGAAACCCAAAAAACCTGGATTCAAGTCTCATTTTTAATATGCATTGGCTATAGAGCTCAATGCCCTAAGCCACTCTCTAAGACGGGTAAGGAATCTTTTTTCACCATTTGGATATTTATAATATTATTCACAGGGCAGTAAAAATTATCAATTTATAGAACTCAAGCAGTGAGAAGGTTATTATATCAAGCTTTCAGTTCATCATCGTTTATTAGCCTTAGCAAATGATTTCACAGGCTTTTTACGGCCTGCAGGACCATTCTAAGATTAGAGGTAACAGAGAAAATAAAAACTAGAATTGAAAGAGGAGGTCTCCTTATCTTGGCGTTCCAAATATCAGTGAATCATAAATATAATTCCTCTTTTTTTATCCCTTTTAGTATAAAGATATATAGATAGAAATATATCTGGATATATCTATATATTCATATATTATGTATAGCTATGCATTTATATCTGTATGTTCTTGTAATTGCTGTTATTCAGTTGTTTCATTCATATCCTACTCTTCATGATCTATTTGGGGTTTTCTTGGCAAAGATACTATAATGATTTGCCATTTCCTTTTCCAGCTCATTTTACAGGTGAGGAAACTGAGGCAAATGGGGCTAAGTGACTTGCCTAAGGTCACATAGTTAGTAAGTGTCTGAGTTCAGATTTGAACTCAGGTCTTCCTGACTCCAGGCCCTATGCTTCATCCATATAATTGCCTTCCATTTTCCTTTTCATTTTTCTCTAAAACCCTATCTTTGTCAGTCTATTCTGCTTCTATTTCAGATAACCAATATTCAATTCCTGGAATGTTGTCTATTAACCATTCTTTACCAAGCAAGATATAAGGAAACGAAGAAAGAATTATCCATATGGGTTTCCAGAAGCAACTAGTTGTGTTGACCTGATTCTACCTCACTTAATCCCAATTGACTTTGCCCCTTGGCACTTTGACAGTCAAATTTCACATCCCTTATGAGCTTTAAGATCTACAAAGTATTTCCCCCTTTACAATCCTGCTTTCCTCATGACAACCTCATATAATAGAGCATGCAAATATTATATCTGTTTCATGGATGGGACAGACTGAGGGTCAGTTACTGATACTTGCCTAAAGCTCCACAAAAAGAAAGTGATGAATCAAACCCATTATCTTTACCACTGCACCATCCCGCCTTCTTAGCCCTTGCTTACATTTAATATCTAGCTCTTACCCCACTCTCTGAACTACCCCAAGATGTCAATCAGTTCATTGCATAGTTTGCCTTATTTGGTACCTTAGCCTTTATGCCTCCAAAGCAAAGCCTTACTCCCAGGACTCAAATCATGAGTTCTCTTTGGATTAATCCATGATCAATTTTCCTTTGAATAGTAGCTGCTAGGAATATTTTGGCATTTATGTATAAAAAGTTTTATAAAGCCCTTTTTTAGAGTAACACTTTGTAATGAGATGATGATGATGACTAATATTTATATAACACCTATTATGTGCTAGACATTGAACTTTACAGTCATTATCTCGTTTGATTTCAATATTATTATTGGTACAAGTATTATTATTTTCACTTTACAAACTAAGAAAATATCATTCAGAGAGGTTAGCTTAGAATGTAATTTGCATTCCAGTTCTCTGACTTCTAAGTCAAGATTATAAAAAATAAAAATCCTCTTTTGGGAATATGTTGTTGTTTGTCTTCCACTTTTGAAGAGGACCAATGAAATCAGAGGGTGATATCTTGACTTATGTGTAAATTGAATTTAAATAAAACAGAATTACACAAAAGTTGTCAAACTTATTTACTCTTCCAGAATTATGGATAGTGGCGAGACAAAAGTCAAGACAACTGGTAATGTCACAGGATAGAGTAGAGGACCTTGACATCTTTGATGTCTGACCAAACTCTAAGCACTCCATAGCACTTACTTCATCCTATTTCATGACTATTGGAACAAATTATTCTCATCTATCCATTCTGCTAGGGGAAGATTTTGAAATCACAGAGGGATTTGAGATCTGTCAGTTATTTTCAAACTGGTTTAGCCCATTTGCTAATATTGTCTTATTAACCATGGCACAGGCTAATTTCTTGGAGCCACAGTGAAAGTTGAATGTTAGGTAGTCACCAAAAGGGAATGAACAGCCCTGAAAAAGTCTCAGCAAGTTATCACCCCAGAGGTACTATTCTTATATACCATTGGGAACATAGTTCCCATATTCAGAAAATATTCATTGGCCAACTGATGAAATGATTGCAATAAAGTTGGTTCCACATCAGCCAACCATTAAAATGACTCATGCACAAAAATTTCAACCCTCAGGAGGTGGTAGTGGGGAAGAGAGATCACAGAGTCACGATGGTATTAGGAAAAGGCAAGTCTCAAAAAAGGAGCATGACAGCAAAGGGACCTTTGAGAATATGAACTCAGGGCCAGATGAAAAAGTAGGAGGGGGAATCTCTAGAGAAGAATTAGGGTAGAAATGTTACAAAGCAGAGGAATGTGAGGTACAACAATGCATAGGAGGAAGAAACATGATCCATCAATATTTATGCCCTATGGCAAAGCCCTGGTCAAACTTTACTAATAAAGAATCTGGAATTTAATATAGTAAAAATATATATATATATATATATATATTGACTTGGAATTCAAAACATTGGTCCTGAAATTTTATTTCTGCCACTTATGTCTCTATGACTTAGACAAGTAATTTTCCCTTCTTGTTTCAGGTTCCTCTTCTATGAAGTAAATATGTTGAATTAGCGGATCTCAAAATTTTCATCCTATTGTTTTAAAAAATGGCTCCAAATCCAGGAATTGTTCTATTATACTATACATGTAACATTAAATACAAAAATTTTGATCACTTTCAGGGAAAATGATTCCATTCTCAATAATCCCTTATGATTCAACCAATCAATAGGTATCTGTTAAAAATTAACTATGGGTTTGATAGTGTTAGCTGTGATGGATGAAAAGCCAAAAATGTATCCCTGCTTCAAGAAGTTTATATTACTATTAAATGAAACTACATATATGTGTGTGTGTGTATATATATATACAAAGACACACAATTCTAACAAAATACTCTATTTCTGTTCTACTTTTCCTTATACAGACCCAAACAGGAAAAATGACCAGCTTTGATTGTGGGAAAACATTAAAATAAAATGTGTTTTTAACACCTTGAAGCTAAAACATGAAAACAGCCTTTAGCTAAGGCATTTACTTTCCAGATTGGTCTTAGTGAGTTTATTTATCACCCCATCAGAGCAGCAGGGTTCTGTGAAGGGATCAGCTTAATTGGCCTACCACCTAAGCCAGCTGCGACTCTGATGCTCATTAGAGAGTATGGACCTATAAATGCAGAACACACTTAAAAGTGAAAGGTTTGTGGCAAGAAATTGAGTAAAAAGCTACCCCAAACATCATACAAGCCTTATTGAGAATATATATTCCAAACTTCACTTATTTCCCACAATTTTGTTCATGCTGGTTACAGGGGAGAGAATAGGAAGATATTAGCGGCATGGAATAATGATTTAAAAATTGGAATTGTAATCAAGAAGAAATAGGGTTCAAATACTAATTTCTATTCTATTATTTAAATATTCCCTGGTCACTTTTTCCCCTCTAAGTCTCAATTTCCTCAACTGTAAAATTAAGATAATTCATCCTTGATGTTTGATATCTCTGGCACATTTGCCAATTGATCACCTTTTCTTTCTGAATATTCAATTCATGAGGGCTTTTATCTACTGTCTCTTCTTTCTCAAATAATATAACACCTGGCTCATTGTCTTCCTCTCTACAATCTTCACTCTAATTCTATGAGATTTCAATTGCATTAAACTTCACTTTAGTCTCTAATTCCTAAATCTCCATAAATTTTATGCTCCTCCCTCCATCAGGTCATCTCAGCCATCCACAAGGATATTCATATATGGACTTCATCATTATATATGAATAATAATGGAACCACTTCCTTAATCTAACTCTTAACCAAAATTTCTCCTATGTATTTTCTCCCTCTCCTACCATCTTACTTTTTTCTTTGATCCTAAATCCTTAGTTCAGGGCTTAGTAATGAATGAATGCTGTTATCCTTGTTCATTCAAAAAACTTTAGAGAAGTACTACACGTAATATGTAAAATTGTCTAGAATTGCTATCAGCAATTACTTTTTTTTCTCTGTGGCATTTGCACAATGACTATAATTTCCTCTACCCCTTCCTTAGATGATTTCCCAAGAAAGAAGGGAAGGAAGGAAGGGAGGGAGAGAGGGAAGGAGGGAAAGAGGGAAGGAAGGAAGAAAAAGAGGGAAGGAGGGAGGAAAAGAGGGAGGGAGAGAGGGAGGGAGGAAGGGAAAGAGAGAAGGAAGAAAAAAGGGAGGGAAGGAAAAAGGGAGGGAGGGAGGGAAGGAATTAGGGAGGGAAAGAAGGAGGGAAAGAAGAAGGTAGGGAGGAAGGAAAGAAGGAAGGAAGGGAGAAGGGAGGGAGGAAGGAAGGAAGGAAGGAAGGAAGGAAGGAAGGAAGGAAGGAAGGAAGGAAGGAAGGAAGGAAGGAAGGAAGGAAGGAAGGAAGGAAGGAAGGAAGGAAGGAAAGAGGTAAAATGAAAAAGAGAGAAAGGAAGGAAAGAAAGACTGCATTGGTGTGAATAGAAACCACAGTTTTTTTCATTAATCATGCCTACTGAGGATTCTCTATAATTGTGTTCTTAGTAATGAAAATTATATAGAGCAGTGATAAAAATACATAAAACATCCTAATTTGAATTAACAGAATTGTTACCTAAAATAACCTTTCACAGTAAATATGTTACTTTACAAATTGGACCCTATACATGGGATTGTCACAAAAAATACAAATATATTAAGAGGAACTTTTCATTTCTCTAACTTGTTGCCCCTGCCTCATTGATTTGGTAGTTTCATTGTCTGACAATACCCATACCCCAAGGATAGTAACCCATTTACAAGTCTCAAAATATGAATACTTTTATATATAAATGAATGGAAACCAAAAGAGCTTACACCTGAGCCTGAGCCTGATAGGCACTTGCCTAGTATCATTACAGAAAAAGAATGATACCCATCAGAGAGCCTCTTCCTCTCCTTCTCCCCACTAACTTGAGCAGCTTCAGTGACTTATAGTATTTACCTGGGTGGTGCTTTATCATTCTGAGCAATCTGAGATTGTTTTTCACACCAGTGCTACCCTCTGTCTGTGTAGCATTTTTCATTTCTAGCAACTTGTCTCCATCTGCTCTCAGCAGGCCTTATCAGTTGTTCATCCCTGTTGCTGTCTTCTGAAACTGCATCCTGAGTTTTCTGCCTCTCTCTGAAAGAGGAGGTTATCTTATCACAAGCCCCAAATACTACCTTCTGCAGTTCGATGTCCTAAAAATCTAGCTTTCCTGGCTCTGACTGTTAATCAGAGACTATCTTGACCACATTCACTCTTCTTCCATTTATCCTGTTATTGGGTAACTTGCTGTTTTCCGCTGTGCCCAGCAGATGGCTATCATTCCCTTTCCCAGGGGATCAGCTTACCAACATTTGGTCCATAGAGCAACAACTTTCCAGAATCATTTATAATTCAAAAATTCTCTTTGGACATCCTTTTATGAAACCTTCCTTTCAACATCCACAGGCCTACAGGCTTCACAAATAAGGGCTCTTAGGGAACTATCAGAACCAGTTCCCTTTGTACATTTTAAGTGGAACTCCAGACATTCCTAATGGGCATTTAATAAATGCTTGATTTAAATACAACCTGGATTCTTGCCTTTTTGGCACCCCCCGCTTTCTCCTCCCTGTCTTACATAAAGTTTTTGTAGAAATAGAGAAGAATAAATGTGTCTTAATATAAACATAGAGCAATGTCACATTGAAAATGTGTGCTTATGATACCTTATGGGGGAAAAACAACTTTATCCTAAGAACCATTGGTTTATAAGTTCCTGAGTTCTGAAAGGATGTTCCACTTGCCACAGACATATGGTTGTTGCTTTGCTCACCTGACAAGTTGGTAGTGACAAGCCGTCTATAACTTTGGCAGGAAAATTACTCCTGCAGATTTTCTTAAGCTAGAGATGACAAGAAAGTGTTCTCCCGATTGCTATGGCTTTAAATGGAACGTCAATGGATGAAAATAGCATTTCTAGCTATTTGTCGAAACTGTCACAGTTCAAGAAGATGTTAGCAAAACATGTCAAGATTCATAGGATGTTAGAGCTAGAAATGACCACAGAAATCTTTGAATACATGTCTTCATTTTACACATGAAGAAACTGAGGCCTAGAAAAGGAAAATTTAGTTTCCTTAGAATCATAGCTTAACAACACAGCGAACCAAGACAATTTCAATCCACTTGGGATAGAAATAGCCATACGCATCCAGAAAGAGAACTACAGAGAATATAGAGAATGAGAATCAACGCACACTATTTTTACCATTTTGTTTGTTTGCTTTTTCACCTTCTTGGTTTAATTTTTCTTGTACAATATAATTATTGAAATACGTTTTAAAGGGTGCATATGTATAATCTGTATCAGATTATTTGCTCTCTTAGGGAAAGGTAAGAGAGGAAAGAAGAAAAAATTGGAACACCAAATCTTACAAAATGAACATTGAAAATTATCTTTACATATATTTGGAAAAATTAAATACTATTGAGAAAAAAAGAGAGAGAGAAAGATATTTTAACCCAAAGTCATGCATGGTTGGGAGAAAAAGTCTTGGGTGGGAGGTATGTATGCACATGCACACACGTGCAAAAGTCCACAGGTAGCATGATTCACAACATACCCTTTTGCTGACATTGTGTTTCATATTCCCTTAAATACTACTGTATACTTTTCCAAATCATATTTCCTTCATAATCAACATGGCAAAGTTGCTAGAGTGCTCTGGATTTCACATCCCACTTCTTAACATTTACCACATACGTGATTCTGCAAAAACTGTCATTTAACTTTTATCTCTCCTTCAGGGAAAGCCTTAGCATTTATATAACAAGTCAAAAATGAATGATGATTTAAGTTGGTACAGGGAATTCCCACACAGGGAAATCTCTTCCTGACAGAAAATCAGTTTATTTATCTATTTCCTTCTTTGAAATCTTGCTTCAATATCTTATGGTGGTGCAGAAGTGACCCTGGGATTAGGAAATAACATCAACATAAGACAAACTCAGGTAGCTCCCACCAATCTGGGAAAAATGAGTATTGCATGCCTGTTGCCTGAAGATCAGCCCATCTCAAGCTCAATTCAAAGCTGACTGCACAAGTCAGCCAAACTCTCCAAACCCATGTACAATGTCCTAGAAAGGTCATGATCTACATTGGTAGGAAGGAAGAATGCAGTGAAGGGGAATCAAAGAACCCTAAAGTTGTGAAATAAATTATTAAGAGGAAGACAAAAAATAAAGTCATCAAGTCAGCCAAACAGTAAGAGTGATGAAGAGAGAGTAAAAAGAGATGAGAGACAAGAAGGTCAAAGTCAAACGGAACTCAGCCACAGCTTTCTGAGATCTGGCACATTAGCAGCCTTGACATCTGGTGTGTGGCTGATTGAAAGTGCCAGTTGGGAAGTACATATGGTTAGAAGCAACATCTCACAACCTGCCTGCACCCAAATGAGGGACGTCAGCCTGTAAGAAAAAGTTTGACACAGAAAACAACTGTCTCCTAGTGCCATGGGGAGAAGCAAAAGGGGAGAGACAAAGGCAAGAAATCAGGGTGACTCTGGAGCTCTTTGAAATGATTTGATTTTGCTTTGCTATGTGCCAGACATTAAAAAAAAGTCTTGATTTAACAATCAGACTCACTTAAGGACTGTTCTAATAGTAGAAAGAGAGAAGCTTCAATCCAATACAGCCTCATAGTTCAACACTCTAGCTTTTAAAGTCCCTTACATCTTAGATAGCTTATGTTATATGTGCTAACATTCTATGTTCTTAAGATCATTTTCAATGTTATGTGTTCCGATGTTTTATGTTTTAAAGTCACTTCTAATCAACTCTGACTTTAAATGTTCCTATTCCAATATTTTCTTGTTCTCTCTGTCTCTGTCTCTCTGTGTTTCTGTCTCTTTGTGTATTTTTCTCTCTTTCATACAGAGAAAGAGACAGACAGACAGACAGACAGACAGAGAAACAGAGAGAGAGAGAGAGAGACAGAGAGAGAGAGAGAGAGAGAGAGAGAGACAGAGAGAGAGAGACAGAGAGAGAGAGAGAATATCTTTGTCTATCTCTGTCTTTTTCTCTCCCTTCTCTCTCTCATCCATTGATAACATTCTATGATACTGGGCTCCATCTCCCAGCTTTTGATTCCAAACATAATAAAGACACACAATGAACCACAACCCTTAAAGTAATGTATACTAGTGAGGTAAAAACTTCTTTTCTATTGGTTCTTTCTCTTTCATACCCAAAGAGAGCAGAAAAGAGGCATTATCTACTTTCTAATTCCTGCAGTATTGAAATCTGGCATCACATAATCATGGAATTTTGATAGATGGAAGGGAATTCATTTTCATTCTAGCTTAACATATTCATGAAACTAATCCCCACCATAATACTTGATAAGTGGTCATCCAGCCAATGTTTGAAGACCTCCAAGGAAAGGGAATCCACCATTCTTGAGAAAGCCCATTTCGTTATTGGATCATTAAGATTGTTAAGAAATTTGGTTTGGATTTGTTTTAGTTCTCAGCTAAATTTGATTCTACATCTTTCCTCAATTTTATTCCTAGTTCTGCCTCTTGGGGCCAAATAGAACCAGCTTTAGAGATCATCTAGTATAATCTGCTTCCCCCATTTTATAAATGAGGAAAGTGATATAGAGAGAAATTGTGTAAAGATCCTTAATGCTTTTTCATCAGTGGAATTCCATAATTGTCAACTGGCACATTGGTATTTTCTGACTCTTGAAATGTAAGCAAGAAAAAGTGGGGAAAGAAGGAATAATTCCAACAACTCCAACTCCAAGTCTGGTGCCAGCCAAATCAATATAATTCAGGAAATTGAGCTCTAATAAGTCACATATTTGGAGAGGTACATTTCTTTTAATAGGGCAGTCTCAGATTAATTCAAAATTAACCCCCAATCCTTACATTGACCTTTTGATTTGATATAGATTTTTAAATATAGAAGAAATGATATTACCTCTAGGTCTTAAGCACTAAGGAGTGGATTAAGATTTGTGGTAAAAGGCTTGGGTTATAAAATTGATGCCAGACTTTATTATATAGAAGATAATGGGAAGAGCACTCTTCAGAGTGTCTCTCTTCACAACCCAGATTCTCAATGGGTACTTCCAGGTTGGTAGAGGTTAAGTTAAGTTCCAAGTGCTAGTGGGTAGAGAAGATTCCTGACTTTTTTTTTCTTATTCTCTCTCTCTCTCTCTCTCTCTCTCTCTCTCTCTCTCTCTCTCTCTCTCTCTCTCTCTCTCTTTCTCTGTGTGTGTGTGTCTCTCTCTCTCTCTCTCTCTCTCTCTCTCTCTCTCTCTCTCTGTCTGTCTTTTTCTCTCTCCTGTCTCTTTCTATCTCTTTTCTCTCTCTTTTTATGTCTCTTATTCTTTATTTCCTTTTGTGTTTCTCATTCTCTATCTCTCATTCTCATGTCTCTCACTTCTCCCCCCATTATATCTCATTTGTATGTCTAACTCTTAGTATTTTAATGTAAATTTTTAATTTTATGGATGTCATTTTATACATTTCAAAACATATCCTTTCTTGTTATTCAGAAAATGTGTCCCTAGGCATCATCATTAATCAATAAGATTAAAGTCTCTTTAGGTTATAGTCTCTTTTAAGACTCATAAAGATTAAGTGATTTTTCCAACCTTCCATCTTCCAAAGAGGTTTATGATACAGAAAAAATCAAGAACTCCTACCTTAATGGATTCTGAGTTAAAGAGAACATGAACCAAATTTTACAAAGTTATTGAGGGAATTCAACATTAAATTTAAGGAAAGGAGGGTCTTTAACAAATTTAATAAAGAAACATAAGCAATGTTCATAATTTCTTAGATTTTGAGCCAAGAAAAATTAATAGGTCATCAAGCCCAACCCCATAATTTTATAAATGAAAAAATGGAATCTCATGGAGGTTATGTGACTTATCTTAAAAAAAAAAAAAAAAAAAACATAGGTGGTAATTATCTCTGGACAAATCCAAACCTAGTTTTTTTTCCAAAGTCTAGAATTCTATCTACTATGCAAATCATATAGGAAGTAAATAGCAGAACCAAGATCTGTTTTGGAACCCAGATTTCTTGATTCCAAATCCAATATTTTTTTCCAATACATTACTCTGGCCTACTTACATTCACCAACACAGATACCATCTTCCCTGCTACAGCTAGCATTCCCAGGGTACAGGAACACAGCAGGCTCAGGAAATGGACAGGACACAGAGGAGAAACTGAGCAGACAAAGTTTTGTTTTCCTAACTTCACTTCCTTCTCTAACTTTGTTGGTCTTTCTTACTAATTTCAGCCTTTACCTTGGTGCCTTATCTTTTCATAATCCTGTTTCAAGCTATTCTCTAACTATTTCATGGATATCTATCTTATCTTCCCCATGACTCTAAACTTTTTCATAGATCATTTCTTATTTATCCCTCATTCCACCATAGTGCCAAGCAGATAGAAGAATCAAAAATGACTTAGAGCCAGAAAAGATGTTAAGTATCATCTAAATCAATCTCTTAATTTTTGGATGATAGTCTTTCTAAGATTAAAATCTCTTTAGATTATAGTCTCTTTTAAGACCCATAAAGGTTAAGTGATTTGTCCAAGCACATGAGAAGGAAATGGCAGAATTGAGACTCAAACCCAATCCTCAATTACAAATAAATTATTTTTTTCACTACATCTCATCTTCCATAGACTTATTTTTGGATCAGACCTGTAGTTTCACTGGTTTAGTGAAATTCTAGTAAGAAAGCTCCCTAAGTGTAGTTCAGCACATTGCAATTGATCATTTATAGTCCTAGAGATACACTTGACCAGGATCATGTAGCTCAAATACATCAGTGGGAGGACTTGAACCCAGACTCCTCCTAGCTCTAAACCAAGCTCTCCAATCATTGTCATGCCATGTTGAATTACATTTTGTTAAAGAAAAGAAAGAAAGAAAGAAAGAAAGAAAGAAAGAAAGAAAGAAAGAAAGAAAGAAAGAAAGAAAGAAAGAAAGAAAGAAAGAAAGAAAGAAAGAAAGAAAGAAAGAAAAAGAAAAATACAGTGGTACCTAGGTACCCATCATCATCTGGTTCCAGAAAGCACAAAAAGTAGGAAAAATGCGTAGAGAATGAATTGATCCCATAAGGAGTATACCTCCAGTCTGCAGCCTAACCATCCTTTTCTACTCAGTTTCCCAAAAGAGAAAGTGGGGCTTCCAGCTGTGGAAAAACAAATGTTCCCAGTCCAGCCCAGTCCAACCCAGCCTGGTTTCTCCTTTCTTAACCCAACCCACTTTCTGAGAGGAAGCACAGCCTTTATACTTTCCCCCCATCCATGCTGTCCAAGCTCCCCTCCAATTGCAGGGGTAGAAGGGATACCTGGATGTGGAGGCAGAAGCTAAGGAACCACACCCTCTTCTCCCCAAGGCTCTGGTTAAAATGGCTAAAAGGAGCTGGGCTCATAAAATGGGTTACTCCCACTGTTGCTGCTCCCGCCACCGCAGCTACTTCTGCTGCTTGCTGCTTCTGCTCCTGCTGAGCAGACTGGCCACTCCATGCCAGTACTTTCATTACTACTGCGTGGAGAGCTGGGAGACTGCCCACCTCCCATCACACAAACTCCATCATTGTGGGCTCCACCCTGACAATGCTGAGCACACTGCCTTTGCTGGGAAGGAGCTGGCCACAACTAAGAGCAAAGCAGAGGCAGCGAGGGTTGGGAAGTACCCTTGGGCAACTCCACATTCCTACAGCTCAACCAAGACAACAGCCAAGTGCTACAAAGGCAAGCAAGCAAGCATCAAGGCATCAAGTGCCTGAAGCATTCTTTCCTTGATGAAATGTGTCTAAAAAATTCAACAAATTTCAAAGCAGAGGAGTGCCACTATATTTCAAACAAAAATGCCTCTAGTTACCCAGTCAATGTGCCATTTTTCTCTTATAATAAGAAGTTAGGAAAATGGAGACTACAATAATCCTAATGCATTCATCTTTTCTCCTGGGTTCTATGAGTGAAAGGTATCCTATCAACTCCCAGTTTCTCCAAAACAGTGATAGTCCCTAGGTAAGGCCCCTCTATAAAACAAAGCTAAGACTAGAATCCAAGTTTTCTCATTTCTAGCTCACAGTAAGTGATGAAGCTAGTCCAACAATAGCTCCAACTACATTTTGTTAATTGACTGTTCATTATGCTGAATTGTCCAAATCAATCAGTTATGTTTAGTGCCCCTTGGACAGAGACTAAGAGAAAAAAATAAACCTAAGGATAAAATGGAAATTGGCTGGCAAGGTACAAGTATAGTCTGAAAAGATTCAGAAAAGTCTAAACAGAAATAGTCAATGAGTCTCGGCTGCATATAAATTAGTATTTTATGAACCTCAAGGATAGGATTAAAGCTTTTTTAAAAAAAAGGGGGAGGGGGTTAGAGAAAGTGAAAACATGAATTAAAACAAATTAAGCAAGAGCTTAAATGCTCTTCCTCAGGAACCTATGGCAAAGAACTTTGTTTCTATTAACTAAAATCTTGGAATGCTCTGAACTTGGATAAAAGCTATGAATTAGGTAAAAAATGAAAGTGAATAGCAATGAGGTTGATGAGACTTAATATGGAGAACAAGTCATTTATCAAGACTATCTAAAGACTAATGATGGTGAAAGCAGACATTCAACTGTCTGCCATTAAGAGGTAAAGATAAAAGCTTCCATACAGAAATAGAAGTTAAAAACTGAGTGGTCCTTGATCATTTTTCAAAATTTGGCAAATAAATTCTTACTATTTAAAATAGTGAAACTTATGAAATAGAATACTAAAGGTATTGATGACAATGGTAACACTTGGCTTTAATGTATCTGACCCCCCCTTCACTAGAATCCTCCCTTGATGCTTCATTTTAAAAAGTGATACCAGGCTCTCAAAATCTACACAAATTTAATATATACCACAAGCTACTAAAGTTAAAACTGCACTAAAACTTTTGGGAGATCTATATCTGAGCACAAACTCTAGAAGGTATTACTGGAAAAGATTCATGGTGACAAGCTTGTATCAGAATTTCAAAATCCATATACCTGATCAAGTGTGGCATTCATTCAAATATTTAATGTAATTAAATTTAATTTAAAATTAATTAATTAAAAGTAAATTATATGTTAATTTAATTTAATTAATTAATTTTTTAAAAATTAAATTAAAGTAACTAAATGAATAGATAGATAGATAGATGGAGAAACAGATGCAAGAACTAGAGAGAAAAGATTTATTAACCACTTAACATGAACTAAACACTAAGGAAGTAAGTAAACAAAAGAGTCACTACTCTCAAAGAGTCTATATTCTCATGGTAGAAGATAAATGAGAAGAAATGGGAGGGGGCAAGGTGTTTGGTAATTAAATACTATGGAATCAATCAGGAAAGTAAAGTGAGCATGGCTAGGACTCCTGCTAAAGAAGCCATGTGAAATATAAAAGTAAATATGACACAGTTCTTGACCTTCAGGAGAATGCAATCTACTGGAAGTCATCACTATATAATATCTGAAATCCACATTACAAAAAGCAAAGAAGATGGAATTTGATAATCTCTGAAGTGCTTTGCAGCTCTTAATCTAGGAGCCTAATATCTTTTTGTCTGAACCCTTTCTTAAGTGCTATGGCTTTCTCATAAAATAATCATTTTAGGTTCACAGTATCTGTTTTCATCAAAGAGAGTAATATTGAGTTATAATGATCAAATGATTTCACACACATCACATATGATTACATGGAATGCATGTAACATGTATAAAATGTACATATATGTAAGTGTGCATTACATACACAAATACTATATACATTGTAAAATCTAAAACTGCATTAAAACTTTTGATAGTTCTTTTATACCTGACATTTTTGTAGTACTAGAAGGCTTTCAAAATACTTGGGATACATTTTCTTTGATATTCATAACAACCCTGTATAATAAGTTTCTTTTTGACCAAACATAGAATTTCATAAATATAGGGATCTTAGTGAGAAAATTTGCAAATAAACAAATGATTAGCAGGAAGAACTACTTGGGTCCCTGAAAGCTTAACTTACTTAGGGTCACACAAATAAAATATATCAGAATTGGGCTTAAACTCAAGTCTTCTCAACTCTGAAGTTGGTGCTCTATCCATTATGCCTTATGAAGTAAGTCAGATTAGCAGCTAGGAGATCCAATAGAGAGTGCTAGATTTGGAGCCAGGAAGATCTGAGTTCAAATTCTCATACACATATTTAATAGATGGCCCTTTGCCAGCCTCAATTTCCTCATCTATAAAATGAAGATATTTATGGCACTTACTCACAGGATTGTTATGAGGGTCAAATGGGATGATAACTCATGTAAAGCACTATATAAAATCAAACTAGTAATATGTTATTGTTTATGTGATGCAAGTGTTTTTATTGCCACTTTACAGATGAAAAAAGTGAGACTCAGAAGTGACTTACTCATGAATACACAGTTCATATGTGTTAGAGGTAGGATTTGAACCCAGATTCTCCTAAACCAAGTCTCCCATCGTACCCATTATGCTACATCCTTTCTCATACATGCATATAAATGGCGTGTCATATTGGAAATAGTCCTGGGCTTCAAAATCAGGAAGACCTGAATTAAAGCATACCCTCTGTCTGGTACTGGCCATGTGACCCCTGGTGAATCACTTCATAATGATCCAGGTCATTTTCTATAACTACACTTTGCAATGCAATTATCGTAGTAGATGGAAGTTTCTCAAAGTTCTTTTCACCAATGAAGTAACTGTTCTAGAGCCTAAAAAAAAAAAATGGTATCTATCTATCATCTGAACAGAGATAAAGATGTCATTGTAAATGTAGAAAGAAAGAAGGAGGAGTTAAAAGTAATGAAACCAGGGAGTTAGATGGTACAGTGGGTAGAGTTCTAGTCTTGAAATCAGAAAGACCTGAGTTCAAATGTAGCCTCAGACACTTAATATTTCTTAACTGTGTGACTCTAGGCAAGTCATTTAACCGCAATTGCCTAAGCAAAAAGAAAAAAATAAAAATAAAAACTAATGAACTCATTAGAAGATGGATTCCATCTCTATTTAAGAGAAAATTTTCTAACAAATCTAGTACTAGAATGAACTGTCTCTGAGATTTTGAATTCTCCAACACTAGAGAATTTCAAGCTGAAGTCTGATCACCCCATTGGTCAGGGATACATTGAGAGAATTATTCTTTTCAGTCAGGGGCTGAGCCAGGTAGGAGCTACATGGTACAAGAAATGAAGTGTTAAACTTAATGCAAGGAAATCCCGTGTTCTAATTTTAATCCTGGACAATTTACATAATTTTTCCTAGCGTTTTTTCTCATGTAAAATGTAAAAATGATATCATCTACTTCCATGGTTATTATGAAGATCGAATTAGCTAACACATGTAAAATGCTTTGCAAACCCTAATGTTAGCAATTATTACTATTATTGGTAGTATATTATTATTATTATTATTGTTAAATGCAACTCTAAGTTTTGACCAAACAATTGACACAGGAAAAAATATTATTTAAATGTGGTCTGTTGTCTAAACTTTTCTATGCAACTGGGTGAACAATTTATAGAGTTGTTCTATTAGTATATATTTCTTTGAAAGACAGTGTATATGGACCAGTGATTAAGACTTAGAATTGAACAGGAGCAAAAAAGAGTAGATCCATTTTGGAAAATCTTAAGTAGTTAATGACACCACTCATCCCTAAATGAAAGCTCCATTTTTTAAAGAAATAATCTTCTTCCTATAATGAATGACATGGCTGTGATTCATGCCATACCAAAGTCTCAGAGGATTTAAAGTTAAATGTCATTCAAAGGGATGGTGAGCATGAGTCATCAGTTGGTCACACATTAAAATCCAAGAATTGCACAGATGAAGCTAAGTAAAGGATGTCATCAGAGAGTTGTATAACCAGAAAAGAAGTGAGGAAAATCATCTGGGGAAAGCAAAGAATAAGCCAATGGACCCTCAGTCTGCTCTACTGGTATCCAAGCAATGGCCAGAAAACTAGAAAAAATTAAATATTAAAATGCTCCCTTATGTAGAATTTACCTAATGACAAAGCCAAGAGTGCCTTTGAAAAAGAAGGTGTAGGGGCAGCTGGATGTTCCAGTGGACAGAGCACCAGCCCTGGATTCAGGAGGATCTGAGTTCAAATGTAGCCCCAGACACTTAATACTTACTAGCTGTGTGACTCTGGGCAAATTACTTAACCCCAATTGTCGTGCCAAAAAATAAACAAACAAATAAATTAAGTGTGGATGGGTTGTAATTTGTATCACTGAAAGGACTATGCACATCACTGAAGTTATAAATTAGTCAGAGAATTAAAGATAAGTTATGAAGGATGATTTTACTCTCCAGTCAAGCACATTTATCATATGCTTATCATGGGCCAGCCATTGTGCTAGTGCTGTGAATACAAAGAAAGACAAAAACAGTATCTTCCCTCAATGGGAGGTATAGGGGAACAACATGTAAATAATTAGGTAAAAATCAAGATATACAGGGTAAATAAAAGGAAGGTAATCTCAGAGGGAAGATGCTAGCAGTGGAAAAAAAAAAAGATCTTCATAAAATGGGATTTGTGCTGGGTTCTGAATGATGCTGGAGTCAGTTGCGGAGGCTATGGTAAGCTCATTAACAATAGTGATTGAGACATTTTTTGTTCTTGTATTTCCCAACACCCAGAAGAATGCCTGGTGCATTTTAAGCAGTTAATAGGTATTTGTTGATTGATTGATTGATGAATTTGGAGCAGAGGGATATTTTCCTTTGCAAAAGGAAAAATAAAGGCTGATGATGAGAGAGAAAAGTAGGAGACTAACAGTGATTAGATTAATAAAAAGTGCTTGAATTTGAACTACAAGGTATTTTGCTAGGATTTAGGTTTTTTGGATGTTTGGGGGCATTTTCTTCAATTCCTTCAATATAGTGGTTGCTATAGAAATAGTCAAAGGAGCTAAACAAGTGAGTCTCTCAGACCCTGGGGTAACAATTTCTAATTTGTTCAAATCAGTAGTCTTTACTTTGAAATTTCTGCTGCTATTTCTACTACTCAATACCCCTGTCAAGAAACATACTCTTCAGGATTATCTCAATTCATAAACAAAGGGAAATAACTAAATAACCAGTGTCTGGATCTCCTCATATCTCTACCACATCCTAGAGAAGGGAGTAAGAAACTAAACTTGTAGATCACTCAGAAATCAAGACCCCTGACATCATCCTTTGGCCCCCAAGCCAAGCTTTTCATGAAAACTAGAAATTCTGGCAGAGAGGATTTAGAAATAATCCCAGATGAGTGATGTTTCTAATACATACCTTAGAGATACAAACTCCAGGGCACCACTTTTAAACATTTGTCTGCATTAAGTCTGCATTAGAGTGCAAGATCTGTTGGGAAGGAGATGAGAAGAATGATCTGAGTTCATTCATTCATTCATTCAAAAAGATAGCAGTGTACACCATTAAGCAGAGAAACTTCTAATTAAATTCTATTTAGTAAGTAATGTGCTTTTCAGAAGCAAAGATGGTTGAAAGGAGAAATCTGAAAGTCAGTAAGCAAGAAATCTTTATAATCTCTATAAGAAAAAAAAGAAAGGAAGGAAGAAACAGAGGTTGCCGTTCCTGCTTCTTGCATTCTCAAAGAGGAGCAATAACATCATGAAGTTAATGTCTTTGTTGAAGTTTAAGGGTGTTGGATCTCAAAAGTATATTAGAGTTATGGACCCATGAGGTATCTCAAAAGAATTGGTAGGAATAGACTTCCAAATTAAGGAGCAAAGATTTTATTATACTGCTAAAAGGGAGGCTAAATTTCATAAGAAGTTAATAACTAACTCTAAAAAGGAGTAGCTATAACAAGGAGAAAGATGTAAATGTTAAGGTCCTCAATCTTAGATGTGGTTAATAGAAGAATTGACAAAAATTAATTCCTTGGGCAAGCAGGAAGGAAAATCTGATCATAGAAAATTCAGTTCCTCATTCCACCCTCTAAAGATAATCCAGTTAGAAATCCAAGTTATGTCAAGAACCTGAGGCTAAATTTTCTCTGTTAAACAATTTATGGCCCATGGCTTTTCTGCTATCTTACTTTGGATCAACCTGCCATGGCCCTCTATCTCATAGGGTCTTTCCTCTTCCCCTTCCCCTTCCCCCATGCTTCCATGGCATCTCCCTTAACTCCACTATGATGCTCAACTCCACTTATCCTTACAGCCAACTAATTATTTTAGGGTGCTAAGTCCCTTTCAGGATTTAGCCTGCCAGCTAAGGGCATGTCCCAACTTTATGGGGATGCTCCCTTTCTACTGGGTAATTGTGAGTTCCACTGAGGAACCTGTTTTTCTTAGGATTTCCCACTCTAGTTCATATTTACCATTCCTGGTGGCTATTGCATCCCTTTATTTTGTCTTTAACCTATTCCCCTAAATAATCCTATCTTTTACCAAAGAGAATGGCCACTGTGAATTCTTCACATGACTGAATCCCAACTTTTGTGCCTGCCAATCATTTGGTGACAATCTCCACATCATAGATCATATCATCAAGAAGCAAGACTATGCTATTGACTGATCAACTAGCTCTAAAATGGAGTTAGCTATTCCACTTAACAAACCTACTAACCCCTAAAGAGTTAGCAAATTATTGGTTATCTTGAGGGGTGAGGATACCCTAATAGCGATGGGGGTCCCCAGACTGGTGTCACAGGTTTTGTGAAAGAATTCCAGTCCCAATCTCCAAGTGAGGTCTTTGGCAGAAATGGATTTATTACATTGAAAAGTCTCTCAGTGGGCTAGTTCCTGATTAGGAAGATAGCAAAAGTTAGGATACACAGCCTTGATTACATTTAGGTTTCTATGACGCAAGGTAAGAGGGATAGCCAAATGAACTGAGGGACTAACTTCCAGGTCAATAATGAGTGGTAATTATTCCCCAGGCCAAGATTTCCAAATGAATTGTAGGTGGGGATTATTTCTCCTGAGAATCAAGTAGGAGGGTGGGTATGATCCCAAAGGTCAGGAAGGGTTGAGATTCAGGGTTTTTCAACCCAGGTCCATCACCACCCTGAAATGATGGGGGTGAACCCTGAAACTGTCCCCCTTGACTTTTAGGGGGAAGCAGTGGAGGTGAACTCTGAAACTGTGTTTCCTTTGTTCTTTAAAAGAAGGGACATTTAGAGTCTCTGACTCTGAAAAGCCTGAGAAAACCTATCTTCCCAGACAAGTTAAGTGGCTTCATTCAATTAGAGATCTTGGTCAAATCATCCTCCATTGATCTTTTGGGGGTAGCACAATCCTCTTCAGGAAATTCCAGGCTCTGGGAAAAAGCCTTCACAATGATTTTATTCAGTTGGAGATTTGGGCCTGCTGAGTGGCTTGAAACTCCAAAATAAGTATCTAGGCCTGGGGGCAATGATTCTCTTTTCAACTGGAACCAAGCCCCAGACCACCAATAAAAAGACAATTTTGAACCCCAAATCTTTGCAGAAGTCCAAAGTGGGATTATGCAAAGTGTCTCTTCTTGGCACAGCTGCCTGCCAGGACTCTTGCCCACTGTGAAGACATTCTCTTCTCAGTATTAACCTTTGTTATTTCTCTGACAGGACCTTGCCACTGAAGAGTCTGTCTTCCTAGCTTCTCAGTGCCAATAAAAATCCCTTTTGCCATTCAGATTTTTCGGATTTGTGAATTCTTTCGCTGACCAGAGGGGATTCTCACATCTCAATTCTCTACCACTAGACCCATATCACAATGATCAGGCGTACATAGTTCTATTACATCAATAAGCTACAGTTAAGTCTTTTTTTTTTAAGGGAAAATATCATCTCAAGTGTTTGACATCATAACTTTGCTTTCTGATTGATTATGGTGGTTTCTACCATATACCTTCATCTAGGGTGGGACTGTAAATCAAAAGTCTACTTGAACAAAAGGCCTACTTAAGAAAAAAAAGGTCCAACTAAGGCTGATATGATTCTATCAGTGCTCTTCCCTGCTTGACTCAAGGAATAGCTAGACTTCCAGATTGTATACAGTATTTCTGGCTTTCTTAATCAGCATCCATCTAGCTATCCCAGCTTGTGTATAAATTGACTATGAGAGGGGCAAAGTTGAATAAAGTTGTAACCTTCAGTCTCTCCTCCAGAATGATTAAAGCCCAGTAGCAAGACAAAGATGTCCTTGACCTTTCTAAATTAAGATCTTTCCTAGCTCTCAGTTTATCTAAAATCACTTTCCTTCAATGATTAAGAGCTGAGTAAGAGTTGAATCAAAAGACAGCTCAATTACAATCATAAAGATATCAACTTGAGAGGGGAAAACCTTCTGAGTTTCTGGCTGGGGCAGAAAACAATTGCTATTTACACACTTTCTAAATCATCAGAAAGTAAACAATGAGCCATCATGTCTTGGGTTGGGGCCACTATTAGCCATTCAACAAAAGACAGAGTGATTTGGTGAAATCAATGAGTTCCTTTTGCTGTGGGCTTTTAAAAGCCTGTCTGTTCCCAGCTGTATTTCAAGAAATCAAAAATTTTAAATTTCATAGGATACAAAGTAAATTGTTCCAGGTTTAAAAAAAAAGTAAAGTAATGTTAAATGTATTTGAAGGAGGAGGAAGAAGAAATCCCATTGATTTGGAGAACTATAAGGGGAAAATTGGCAATGATTTTTTGCATCTCACCTCAGTTCTCATTACCCAAAACTTCACAAACTTTTGATTTCTTCCATGTCGAAACATAGTCTAAAAGAAAAACAATATCTAGGAACACTAAGGAGGACCAATAAGATATCATGATTCCCCTACCTGTGACCCCAGAAGTGATTCCAGAGTTGCTGGGAGAATGCCTTGTGATTGCCCAGAGTAAACAGATGTCACCAAAAAAGAGAAAAACTATATGCAATTCATCAACTATCTAAGTAGCTGCCATTCAAAATCACAGAGCAAGGCTTCAGAGTAATGGGACCATGGAGCCAAGAGCAGCATAGAATAAAAGCAGAAAAAAAATGTGGTGGTTCCTGCTAGAGTTTGTTTAGACAGCATCATTTCATCTATGATATCTTTGAAAGGATCAGCGCTTAAGGCCTTTTGTGAACTCTGCAGCCCTGACTACATCCCATTCATTTCTTCCTTCTGCTTTTCAGCTCTAAGTTCAGGGGAGTGGTCCAATAATGACCTTAATTTGGAGGATGGTTTTCTATGTTCCCTAATCAGGAAGAAGCAAAAAGCCTGAAAGCTCTTTAGCAGATTCTGTTCCATCATCTTCCCAAATTGAGTCAAATCTAAACCACTGACAAGGTGGAATGGGGATCAGGGCAGTACAAGGAAAATAATAGGCATTTATATAGTATCTATTCTATTATGTGTCTGGTTCTGTGTTTAAGTCCTATAGATCATTCTCAATTCCACCTGTCATCATAGATGATTCTACATTTTCCTGACTTTATTCCCCACTCTCCTGCCTTTTCTTTCTTACCAACTATTTCATCACACTATAGATATCTAATCATCCCACTCTCCTGCTCGTGGCTTCCTCTTCTAGACAACTATTTCAGGAAAGGCTCCAACTATGTGTCATTTTACTCCTAAATTTCCAGCCATCTTTTTCTACCCAGGACTTCATTGTCTCGAAGTCGATATCCTTCCTTTCTTCCCCTACTTTTGGTTCTGGGACCATGAAACATATTCAGGTCAATTTTGTTATTGTTCCTGTATAGAGTATATCAACCTGATCTTTTATAGCTCAATCATCATATGTGTAGCTTTGGGGATTAAAGTGACTATCCTTATTATTGTTTCATTAGAAGGTAAGCTCTCTGAGGGTACATACTGGCTTTACTTTTTGTATTTGTATTTGTAGCCCTAGCACATAATGTACTGCTTAGATCATGATTTTTAATTAATTTTTTACCATGTTTAACATATATCAGATTGCTTACTGTCTTGGGGACAGGGAAGATATAAAAAAGGAGGGAAAATTTTGGAACACAAAGTCTTATAAAATGAATGTTGAAAATCATCTTTATATGTATTTGGAAAAACAAAATATTATTGAGAAAAAAATAATTAATTGCTCAATAACTGCTTTTTTTAAAACTTATTCACTTATCCTCCCTCAATCATCTATTCACTTACTTAATCATTTTTATAGTGAGAAAGTCAATATAGGCCATGGGGTCATCTCACTTGATCTATAGTTAGTTTCTTAGTATTTTATTGGTGAAAATCCTTCCTAAGCCATAACTCATAAGCATCTATATTTCACCTTTTCCAGTCAATCATAGAACATTTTGTTAGTTCATAACAAAAACATTTTTTACTAAATAGCAATGTAATTTTTTTAATTCCCAATAAACCTTGTACTCACTTGCCTATGAATATATGCCAATTCAATGAGAAGACTAGATAGGAATTATACAAGGGGCAATGATATACAGAAAACACATGTCTCCCCATGCATGATTTGTATAAGAATGAAAACACATGTAAAATATAAGCTATCAGTCAAAAAATGAAGAAAAGTCTCCTTAGGCCAAATAATGTAATGCTCAAGAGTGAACTGTATTGATAGGGTCATCTTCATCACTGAATAGATTTCATGTATACTGTGTTTCTTTTTTAAAAAATTAGAATATGAATATACAGGATTATAGAATCTTAGTATGAAGAGGATGCTAGGAAGTCACAGATACTTTCTTCACCATCCTGACAAATGGTTACTCAGTTTCTTATAAAACACATCCAGTGATATGCAGCTCACTATTTTTCAAAGCAGTCCAATCTGTTATGGAAGTACTCAAATTGTCAAGATTTTTCCTTTCAGATGGGGGATAACATCATTTTACCCAGTGTCTCTCCTGGAACATTTTTGTCAAATTACTCCGTGTATTCAAAGTACTCTTTTGTATGAAACTTACTTGTGTAACTGGGTTTCCAACCAAGAATGAAGCATTTTCTGAACCCCACCATTAGCAAAGAAAGGACTATTAATTAATTGGTGATGGTTGAACATAAAGGAAAGAGGTAGACTTCTTTCACACTCTTTTTGGGAGAAAGATATGTAAAAAGATTGTAGAAGCTACAAGCTTCTACAGGTTTTTAACTCTGATTAGCTACTGAGCTACTGTGAAGAAACACAAAGATCCTCAATCTTTTCCAAATAATCCTACCTTTATGATTTGCATAGAACAAAGAAACATGATGGGAGATGGGGGCCGGGGAGCAATTTCTTCACCACAGTTTCAATCATTTTTTTTAAGGAATCAAAGCCTGGGAATACTTGGGGATATTGGGGTAGATAGAAAGATATCTTAAGAATTAGTAAAGAAAATGAATTTCTGACTATAAATCAGATGAGAATTGAACTGAGGGAGTCAGAGGAGCTAGAAGAGGAATTCAAAGAACAAGAATTATCTGAGCCCAAACTTGCAAGCAGGCTGAGCTTCACAGCCTTTAGTGGACAAAGCAACAGCTCTCCCCTGCAATGGAAAGGTTTCCTAACCATGGCACCTCCCAGTGGATAATTGATAAAATAGTCATGACCTTGAAGAAGGCAGCTCAGCTAAAGACTGCAGCTGAGACCAAACAGATGAAAGAACTGGCTGACAGAGTTTTATCTCTGCTTTTCAGCATAGATAACCACAGCACTCCCCAGCAGATGATGGATGGATAGTCAAAAATTAGCTAGAGGAGAGACACAATACTTAGGGAGGAATAGCCGATATATGCCTCCAGGCAGGGCACTGTGGAGATTTTATGCCTATAGGGGAGCAGCTTCAACAGAAAACAGTATGAAGGTATCATTAGAAGACATTATTAACCTTATATGGCTGGCGGCATGTGCTTTTTCCCATATGTGTATGATCCACACATGTTCCCATTGCATATCTTCCCTTCTTGTAGAAGATGTGGATGTTGACGGAAAAAAAATGAACTCAAGATTTATGGGAGGAATATTTTTATTATTATGTTATTTCATTAAATGCTTTTTGTTGCCTTGAGCCAAGGGTATCTTCTGGCACACTAGTCCAAGTAAACACTTCAGCAGGGGCTTGTGAGCCCCTGGGTGGCGGAATGAACAGATATGACATTTATAAGGCTTATCTACTCTAATAAATGATGAGATTCCCATTGGTTTCAGGGATTGTGTTTTATTTGTCTTTTTTATCAACTAATGCAAAGAATGTGATTAATTTTTTTTTTCAGAAAAAGACAAATACATGGATGGATGAATAAAATCCATTCAGCTATCATTTGGAGAATTTTAACTCTAATATAACACCTTAACATTTCATTCTCCAAAATATATAAAGAAAAATAATGGAAGGGAATTATATCATTCTAGGGTTCATCTCGTTTATTTCAGCATATAGCCTAGTGGCCAAGAAAACCAAGTCGCAGACCCCCAATCTCAAGGCTAAGATGACCCAGAAAATATACTCTTTGGAAAGAGGTATCAGAAACAGCTAAAAGCTCTCTACCACTAAAAATCCTTACCTCAAGATAAAAAGGAAAGACTATCAGTCCCATGGCCCCACGCCTAAAAAAGAAAATGGACTGGCAATAGGCAACAGAAAGTACATTAGATTCCAAAAAGTGTATCTTCCAGGATGAAGAGACAGGTTCCACCCTAATCCTTCTGTATTTTTACTTCTGTCATTCCTCTACCTGTTTCTGACTTGGTAAAAGTTATTCTCCATTGGCAAACTATAACTCACTTCTGCCAGAAAGCAGCCCAAACCTTGAGATTCATCAAACATATTAAGCTCCTTTCACTGTAGAGAAGCAGATATTATTCATGGAAGGATGGTGAATAGAAGGTAAACCCAGAAATTCGGATGATAAAGATACACATGTAATATAAGAAGAGAGGAGATTTGTTATTGGTCATACCACATAATGATTAATGATGCCTTTTTAAAGGACACTGAAGTAGCCATAAGGTAAACATGAAATTAATAATGGAGAAGTATACTTTTTCTCAGCACTTGCATTTAGGATATGATAGAGAACCTGCCAACATTGCCAATTCCTGACAATTTATTTTCTGACAATTCATACCCTAATCATGGATACTTGAAAAAGGAACCTAGAAACATTTCCAAGGATTATAAAATAATACTTGGATTGCAGCATTTCCTCCATGCAGCAAGAAAATTAAAGGCTTCTCTAGGTGCAGCTCTTTATTACTACTGACAATTTAAGGTTACAAGTTCTAAAGAAAAGAGGCAAAAGAAAGGGGACAACTTATTAAAAAGATACTTTGGCATTTGGATTTCTGATCCAAACATCAAAATTTAGGATCAGGAAATGAAGATCAATGAAGTGGGACATAGTCTTATCAGAATAATTCAAGGAATTCTTAAGTCCAAATTAAACTGAATCTTGAGATGAATGTCAATGATAAGAAAAAATAGATTTAAAAAAAAAAACCTTTGTTGGGAACAAGGAGATAAAAAAAAATAATATTAGAGGGCTATTTCTTGCCATGGAAGAGAAAAGTATAATGATCAATGGAGAAAAGGCAGAATTGCTCAACCTCTATTTTGTTTTTATAATTTCTCCCAAATATAATAACCTTAAAACTGCAAAATGTAGAATTAAAATGGCTAACAGTGAATAGAAATTCAAGATTAGTGAGGATGGGCATGGTAGGAGAGCAGCCAGCTGCCTAACTTCCATTTTCAACATACTTTTACAATGCTTTAGAGGATTTGTAATCTCAGGGAAAATGTTGTTCCTGTATCATTTTTTTTAATTTTTGCACAAAAACTTTAAAAAAAATAAGCCCATGATCCTGCCTGTCCCATGGTAGATAAAATCCTCAATTTAGTAAAAATGTCTCCCTGGGTACATGTCTATCTCCTCCTTCACTGACTTGTGAAGAGGCTCAGTAACGCACACAGAGGAAGAGACAGGGTAAGGCAAAATTTTACATTCCATGAAGTCCTATGCTTGAAGAAAAGAGAATAAAGAGGCATAGAACATAATACATGTTTTTCCTGGCCTTGCCACTCCTTCAGCATGAAGAAAGAATGAACAAAAGAGAAGAGAATTAATGGTATCAGCACAATATTTATATAGAGAGGGTCCCCCTGGAGTTGATTAGGATGAAAATGGGGAATTGCAGAAATGAGATCACTGCTGACAACATCATGACTGTCCCGTACATCTTCCCAAAGTGCTGGGAAAGAAAGGCCAGAGTGAGGAAGGCAGTATTCCCTCCATAAAAGGAAAGATTAACTTGTCGGACAAAGAAAGACTCCTTTCCCTCCTGAAGATTGTATCACTTCAGGGATCTCACCCTGTGCTGATACTGTTATTCTTCCCAAGATGATTTGTATTTTAAGAGGATCTTACTGGCCCAGAGGATGGGATCTCCAAAAGTGGAATTCCAGCTTCTATGAAAAACCAAAGTGGAGAAGATATTTATTAATCTGGATCATCCTCATTTCCTTCAATAAAACAGATTAATTCTTTATATCCATTTGTAATTCTCAAGTCATTTTGACTCCTCATTTAATCCTCAAAGTAATCCTAGTATAGAGTTCTAGCAAGTACTGTGAGCTCCATTTTTCAGATGTGGAAACTGAAGTTTCAAGATGAAGTAACATTCCCAAGATTACACAGCTTGTAAAGGTCAAAATTAGGACACAAATGGAGGCTTTATGACATTAAAAACATTATTTTGTTTTTGTTTGGTTTTTTTTTTTTTCCCACTTCATAAGGCTAATTCAGTGCCATATACATACTTCTTTGTGAAACTGGCCTCATACACTTCTGGCTTAAGGACCACAATTTAAATTTTCTGTACCATAACTTTACAACAGACTACATTGCCTAAGGCTTAAAACAAGAGGAGCTGAATTCAAATCCTGTTAATTAATTTAGTTTATTAGTTCTACGGTTTGGGGAAAGTTTCAGTTTCCTCTTCTGCAAAATTAGAGAGGGGTCTTAGATTCTGTGATGGCTAAGATTCCTTCTAGTTCTAAAAGCTGTAATCCTGTGACTCCTTTACAAAGTTTGTCAAAGGAAACTGGAATTGAAGCTTCTGATACCAAAGTCCATGACAGAATGACCTGGAGGGTTAGATAAGAGAAAACAGTATCTGAGTTAAGTCTCAGACACATATGCCAATGGAGAATGGCTTTTACCAAGATAGATGTAATGAACCAGAACTCTGGAGAAGCATACTTGAAACAAGGTGTTAACTCAGAGGAATTGATAATACAATGGTTATCTAGTTTAGCATGGTGATTAATAGTTCTCTAGTTCAGGACATATACTTAGTACTTAATATAGTTCTACAAGATTGACACCTACAATGATGTAATTATAATAGAGTATATAAGAGCCAACAAGGACTGGATGAGAGACATTCATTCCATCTCCCATCACTATGATCACTGGCCTGTCCGCCTTCATTTCTCCACTGAGACCAAGGCCCATCTGAAGAGCCTCTGGAAAGTTAGCCTGGGCCCCAGGCAAGGAGACAGACTGTGAGGAGACAATAAAGACTTTTGGACCATAAAGACCTCCAGAAAGCTAACTGGAACATTATAAGAAATAAATAACAGAATGAAGGAGGGATAAACCCTCAAGGAGTAGTGAGCTCAATAAATATTTGGGTGGATGGATGAATAGATGGAGGCATGGATGCTCCAGGAGAATAGGGATGGCATCAACTAAACTTGGCTTTCTCTCTCCCAATTATATGAAGTAAGAGAAGGCATTTCATAAATGTTTTTTGAATAGAATCAAATCATTTCCTAAGAATTCAAGTATGGGATCACTTGGCACTTACATTGATCTGATACTATCCCATTTCCCTCCTGTCATCTTCAGCATGTTTCCTTGTATTACCAGTCTGAAACATCCTGAGTTGTATTTCACTCCTCTCCTCCGTTTTCAAGTTTTTTGTGGAAAGATTCCATTGTTCTTCATCTTCATTTCCTAAAATCTGAGTGCCACATCTAGTCCAAAGAGTACATATATCTTACTTAAGTGTGGAGGTATTTGTCATTTCCTCAATATATCAGTCAATTTGAGCAATGTGTGTCAAATGTGACAACTTGCTCTGAGTGTGTTCAATGCATTCCTAAGTAGCGATACAGAGTTTTTCAGGATTAGTGTCTTTCATAGGTCTCCTTAGAGCTCTATATCTGTATTCTTTCTGCCCAGGATCTCAAAATGATGTTTGGAGTTTCTTTGATATGAAACAAAGGTACCTGGGATATAAAGAAATGTCATACACACAGGATTCCAAAGTAATTTGAGATCAGATATCAAGGTTCATCTAATTTGTTAGGAAAACTATTTGTTACCTATTGGTGTGAAAATCGTGTTTACTGCCTGTATTGCTAGGGGCAAAATACAAAGATTTCAAAGTTAATTTTCTCTCATAAATAATGTATGGCCAAGTCTCAAACACATAGCTCTTTTGCACACAGCTGTGTACGTGGACTGCTGATGCCATCTACTGGGAGATACTGGGTCTCGAGATTCTAGTCTGTGGAGTACAGGAATATTTCTAACCCATTTTCTACAGATATGAATAAGGTTCTGGGAGCTATAGTATAATGGACTTTCATTTCATGTGAGAGGAATATTCTTTTCAGGAATGCACAGCCAAAAACTGTTTCCTATTCATGTTTGGTTAGTATAACAGGCAAGAAACTATTCCTGAACCACAGGAGGAGTTAGCAAAAATTGTTTCCTACATAGAGAGCTGGCATACAGCTTGTACAATGAAGCAGGAAAGACAATGAAGACTTTGCTAGCTGATTAATTCATCAGTGGACATTTTCCAAGCACCTACTATGTGCCAGAGAGACTATCTCTTTGCATTTTTTAAGAATAAAAAGAAGTTAAGTAAGGATCAGAGAGACTCATAGGATTGCAGATTTTAGAGTTAAAATGGATCCGCAATAAGCCATCTAGTCCAAACCCTTCAGTTTGTAGATGATGGAACAATTCTGGAGAACCTCAATACCAAATATGATTAAGTGTCAGAAATGGGTAACCAGATTCCCAATACTCAGCTCTCTTTCCCTACATCAAATTATCTTTCTCATTAGAAAGGCTTCTAGTTTTCCCCCTCACACTACCTTTCTTACTGGATGCTTTAGATGGCATGGTAAATTTCATTGCTTCCATTTTGCTGCCTGGGAAAATGAAATTTTAAAAAGTAACTGTACTTAGGCTAGTGTTGCAAATCCTTGTGGCCTTGGAGGCAGGCTGTTGAATTCAGGAAATGTGAGTTCAAATCTTGTCTCAGATTTGGTTTGTTTATTTGTTTATTTTTTAGATGTGTGAATATGAGCAAATAATGTATTTGAAATACAGTTCCCTTTTTCATAAAATGGGAATGATACCACCAATATCACCTATATATAGATAGTTAGAGAGGGAGGGAAGTCATTAAGTCAGTCAATAAGTATTTATTAAACACTAAGTGCCAGTCACTGATACTTACTAAGCATTGGAGATACAAAGAAAGGGAAAACCTTGGCCTCTGTACTCACAGAGCTTTCATTATAATGGGGGGAAAATATACAACTAACTAAATATATGCAAGGTATATATGATGTAAATGGGAGGTAATCTCAAAGGAAAGGCAAAATACTGGAAGAAATTTAGGATGGAGGAGCTAAGAAAGTTCTCTTGTAAAAGATGTGCTTGGAGGTGAATTTTAAGGAAGTCAGGGAAGTCAGTAGACAAGGATGAGAGCATTTTACCATTTCACTGAGGTAGCATAAGACATTTCTTGTGCCACAGGGACTCTCCCTCTCCAAGGAGGAAAACCAGAAGGGTATATCCTTTATCTGGATCTCTTTCCTTTCAGAATATCTTGTGGGTCTGCTGTTGCTAAACTCCTTTGTAGTCCAGGTACAAGAAGGAGTGTCATCCTCTGATTAATTTCTTTTGAGATGCAGTAACAACTTCGTAAGTATAATCCTTTGTAAGGGCACCTCCATTCATTAAAGAGTATTAATAGAACATTCTAATGTGATAGTATATTTGAAGAAATCATAGGATTTAGTGATGGACTGGACTTGAGGGGTCACTTGATCTAGCCACTTCATTTTAGAGATAAAGAAAATGAGAACAAATATACCTAAGGTCTGATAAGCAATGAGCCTCTGGGGTGAGATTCAAATCCAGATCTTTTGAGTCACAATAATGTTCTTTCCACTAGGTATGCTCAAGCTTATGTGTACCCCATGGAAAGAGGGCAAAAAAAAATCATAGCCAGAGTGGGCATTGTAGCTCATCAACAACAGCTCCTGTTTTTAAGAGGAAGCCCAAAAGGTAAAGTGAATGTCCCAAAAGTCACAGAGATAGTTAGTGCTAGAATTGGAGTCTGACCCACAGATGATGACCTTCAAAGTTGGCCATTCTTTCCCCAACCACACATTGCCTACTGAGTGCCCATCAGTGGATTAATGCATGGAACATAAAATTTTATAAAAATGGAATCTGTACAGAATGAAGTACAAACCAGAAATGAATACTTGGCAGAGAGAGACCATTTAATTAATAGCAGGGTTACTAAGCATTTCATGCTCATAGATGCAATCAATTCCTTTCATAAGTACTCAATTGAAGGAGTTTCACATGAAAATGTTACATTTCCTCATTCAAAAATTGACTTTGAAATTTATTTTTAAGACATTGTGAAATATTTTAGCAATAAATAATGTTTCCTCTCCTAGAACCCATATTTCTGTCTCACCTATTTCTCTTAAATTCTCCATCTGCTTATCTGAATGCTCTGGTAAAATTTTAAATATAGGAGGTTGTTTGAGGTAAAATTGTGAAGCAAAATACAGTATTATTATCCCAAAGAAGATCTTCTATACTAAGAATAGCCTATTATTTTGTGTGGCATTGCTGTAAATAAAAATTAAGACAAAACAAAACAAAATCATTAAGGGGCAATTCTGATATTTTTCCTCATCCTTTACTTTAATATTAGATTTGAATTCTGAGACCTGACACCACTAGAGAGGACTATTGAAAACAGTCTGGAAAGCCAATTTTCTTTCCTTCCCTCTGAAACAAAGATTCCCAACTACTTTTTCAGAATTAGCAAAGACAATTTAATCCATGAGATCTGAGAAACCAGCACATGTCCATCTTTCTGAGATGAACTGTTACATTCCCTTGCTCTTTGAGGGTCTCCTCTGTTCTCTCCCTCCCATCTTTGACAAGAAACTGGATATATACGATCTAGCTGTTCCTTCAAGATTCTGACCTAGATAAAACTTGGAAGAAGGTGCTCATGAACTTTTAACTTATCTATAATATATTCAGAGCACATTAAGGATCTCTGATTGTCTTGGGAAAACTCTCCACTGATACAGAGTGAAACTGATATCTGAGATTTATAAACTTAGAAAATTTGCAGAAGATCCAAAGGGTTACAGTCACATTACCAAAAAATGTCCAAGATTGGGCTTGAACTTAAATCATTCTAATTCTGAGTGTTTTGCTATCCATTAAATTATGTTGCCTATCAATATTTCAAATCAAAACAACAAATAACTTTGACATGACTTTCAGTATTCCCCTGCCTTCTGTGTTTACTTAATTCAGAGAATTATAAGATCACAGATGTGAAAAACACTCCCAAAAGTGATCTAGCCCAATCCATTCCCCAAAGTATGACTTTCCTCTAAGTTTCCAAAAGAATGGCCATCTATTCTCTATAAACAAACAGGTAACTCATTACTTTCTAATTGATCCCATTCCACTTTCGGACAGTTCTGATTTTTTAAGTTATTTTTTATATTAAGCTGAATAGTTATTTGTATATATGTTATATCAGCTCCTGCCACTTCCTAGAATTATACCATGAGAAAGGGGGAAATAACGTAGTTATAGTTGTCTTTTTCACTATCCACCAGGTTGTGCACAGGTGAGTATCATTATTCCTGAGTGGCTAGTTTGTTTAAGTAGAAATGTATAAGAAGGGATTCAAGACCTAAGATGATAAGCAAGGGGAGTATTATTTCCCTTCTATGAGATTATCCTTAGGACTCTGAGGCAATTTGAACACAATTGTGTGATAGTCTTTCTTTTGAAGTCTAGACCTGCCTTTATGAGTATTTGTTAAAGCAAGTCAAACTGAATAGTAAATTTATATGTACATGTCCAGTGTAAAAAGTGAAATTGTGAAGTGGATGTCAAAGGCTACCCTAGGAACTCCATACACTATATTATGGGGATTACCATGTCACTGTTGTTACACTTAAAATTGTAAAGCTGAAAAAGATCCAAGAAGTCTTCTAACACAAAACTCTCATTTTATAGATAAAGAAATCAAT
Source organism: Antechinus flavipes (assembly GCF_016432865.1). NCBI lineage: Eukaryota > Metazoa > Chordata > Mammalia > Dasyuromorphia > Dasyuridae > Antechinus > Antechinus flavipes. The sequence continues at coordinate 529,911,551 of NC_067400.1, forward strand.
TTCTAAAGAGGTTATTACTTGCCCATTGTCATAAAGTGATTTAGGAAAAGAGCCAAGACCCAATCCAATTTTTTTAACTTTAAATCCAATGTTATTTCCACTATACTAATGGTCTTTGGTTACAAATGGAACTCTCCCAACAGGCATGTCTATCCCTACAACCTGAAGACAGGAGGACTACTCACCAAAAAAAAAAAAAAAAAAAAAAAAAAAACAACCCTCTTCTTTATCCCATGGCATTTGTCCCACAGCTTCTGCAGAAGAAAACTTGTGGACTCTAAATGGATTCATTTGCAAAAATCAATCATTACTTTATTTGGATTGTCAGGTAGAGACTTTTTCATCTTTAGGTATCTTGTAACTTTATAAACATCATAAACATATTTTATCACAAACAATTCCTCCTTAATTTGCTCATTTTGTTCAAGAATGTCCATATTCCACAAGACTCATAGGTAAAGGAATGGATATATTTTCTATCAGTAACTCCTTCATTCACATGATTTCTGCCTGAAATACCAATACAGCCCAACTGTCCCATTTCCAATGATCCACATCACGACTGGGTAACATTCCACCTGCCATCTGTCATTTTTTTTTATGTCTGGCTTCTGCTGCTAAAAAGAAAACGGATTGTGTTTTCACATGTAAATTAAATTGATGCCTATAATAAAACACCTCACTGAGTTGTGTGATTTTGCAAATGCAGCCTTTTCAGCATAGTCATGTCATATGGGATGGAATCATAACAATATATCACCCAAACTTGTCTACATGATCATAATTCAGAATGAATGTAAATGAGATATGGAGTGATGTAGGAGAAAACATACTGGAATGGGAGTCAAGAGATCTGGATTCTAGTCCTGAAATACTTGTGAATTAGCTATATGCTCAATCTTGGGAAAGTCACTTCTTTAATCCTTGGTTTATTCAATGTATGAAACTAGATGGGGACTAGATAGGCAATCTCTAAGATCCCTTCCAGCTTAACCTTCCATAAAATGTTAAACTTTTGTAATATTCTGCTTTATTTACGTTAGTTAATAAGTAGAGTCACAGAGGAGGAAACATCTCTAACAACTGTTTTTTTCTAAAAATGGAACTATCAGATCCCCAAGTAGGCAGATAATGAATGACTCGGTTAGATCAGTCTATAGTGAGTATCCCATCACTAGAGACATTCAGTGCAAGAATAAATCTTCACTTCTTAGGACATTCACTTCAAAGGCATTCTTGCTTAGGCAAAGGTTGGAGTAAATGTATCCAAGTTTCATTCTAACCTTTAGCTTCAATGATTTTATTCCCAAATGATCCTGATATTTCAAAGCTATAGGCTGAAATCTAATTTCCAACTTAGTATTTCACAAATAAATATCCAGAGTGCCTATGGAATATGAAATGACTGATCAGAGATGGTATAATGTAAATCCATCCCCCCTTCTAGAATTTTAGTCAATTCTACAAACATTTGCTAACCATCAATAGAAAGACACTAAAAATGTGATTTTTCTAATCTCCCCTCTATCCTCTAAGCAAACTGTTCTCCTTAATATTCAGCCTACTGTATCTTTCCATCTTCCCTACTACTGATCTTCCTATATCTCTCTCTATTAAAAAGTATACTCCTTGAAAGCAGGGACTATCTCATTTTTCTTTTCATATCCATAATCCTTAGCATAAGGCTTTACACATAAGTAGATAATATTTGGATTACTGGCCATTTAGAGGAGGGGCTGGGAGAAAGGGAGGGAAAAAATTTAGAGCACAAGATTTTGTAAGGATGATGTTGAAATTTATCCATGTTCATATTTTGAAAATAAAAAGCTTTAATTTAAAAATAGGTAATATTTATATGCATTTTTTAATTTACAAAGTACTTTATAAATATCATTTGATCCTCACAACAAGCCTGGGAGTAAATACCATTATCACCATTTTATAGATGAGGATACTGAGGTAAACAAGATTAAATGACTTCTCCAGAGTCATACAACTAGCAGACATTGGAAATAGGATTTGCATTGAGGGCTTCCTAACTCCTAGTTTAGCACTCTATGTACCATGCCACCTAACTAACTTTAATTTAAATAATAAGTGCTTAATAGTCTTTTTTTTTCTTCCCACTAATTAATTCATACATCCAGTTTATACAAGTCATTATGCTAGGGTGATAACAAAGCCAATTGTGAAGCCTACCCTCAAAGACCTTTCAATCTATTGGGAAGCATATTCACTGTATTGAGTGTGATACATTGGGAAATACTGTGGTAAAAAGGAGACCCAGACTAAGTACCTCAGGAAAATACGACAGAGGAACTCTCAGCTGGAAGGCAGAAGGCAGACCACCTACAAGAGTAGGTTCCAGAGATGAGTATTCTGTGCCTAATTTCACAAGGCTCTCTTTCATACATGTCACTTCCAGCCAAACAGAAGAGATAATCTTGAAAGACAAAGATGAAGGGGAATTACATTCCTGGCATGAAGGACAGGTTAAGAGAATTTTGGAGAGGAGAGATGGCATACTAAGTTCAGAAAATATTCCAATTTGTCTGGAATGTTAAGTACAGGATGTTAAATTCAATAATATAAAATATATCAGGAGGATATAGGTTTGAAACATTACTGAGGGTCTTGAATACCTGCCCAAGGTGTTTATAATGTTATTCTAGAAGCAATAAGCAATCACTGAGGGTTAGAGAGTAAGAAAGTAGCATTTTTTAGTCATTTTTCAGTCATATTTGATTCTTTGTGGCCCCATTTGGGGTTTCTTGGCAGAGACACTACTGGTTTGCCTTTTATTTCTCCAGCTCATTTTACAGTTGACGAAACTGAGATAAATGGAGTTAAATGACTTGCCCTGAGTCACATAACTAGTGAGTATTTGCAGCTGGATTTGAACTTGTGAAGTTCAGTTTTCCAGACTCCAAGTCAGATACTCTAAACACAGTACCAACTGGCCAGCCAGAAAGTTAACTGTTATAATATTAAAAAAAAAAAAAAAGGATAAGTTGTTAAGTGACAATTTTGTTTCTGAGGACTGAGGGAATTCAAGTGCATCTTCCAAAGTTTCCTTTACAAAAGATTCTGTATCCAAAAAAATAATGTGGTTCAGTTATAAAAGATTTTGTATCCAAAGGAATAGTGTGATTCAATTATAAAAGTGGATCCAGTGGACATGGATTTGAACTTTGAATATACTACCGATGAGACTTAGAACAATTTATTTCCTATCTCTGGGAAAGTTACTTCCCTTAACTTGTGCGATAAGGAAATTGGACTAGAGAAGTGGTATTAAACTAAAATAGCTAAAGCCACCAAACCATACATAAGGATCCCTGAGGGGAAGGGATGGGGGGGAGGGGTATGCTTTTAACTAGAAAATTCACATTAATATTATCCATATTCTATTGTAATTTTATTTAGTTTGCAATCCATATGTTTGAGTTATCTTCAGAATCTAGGACTTTCAAAGACCTTTCTAGTTCTAAGTCTATGATGCTGTGATAACTGAGAAATAGTCATTAGTGGAGATACTCTGATTATAGGTAATGAGAAGACACACATGAGTCCAACTTTATAATGTGAATGAATTCAGAATTCATAATATATCTAAGTATTAATAGGAAGAATAGTGACCAAGATTGTAAATCCCCCCCCCCAAAAAAAATCACAGAACAAAAAGATGAACTCTCATCTATAAATTAGAAGATCTCTAATATTTCAACCAGTTCTAAATAGCAGGATCCTATAATTTTTTAAAGGTAATACAAATTGTTATTGGCAGAAATAGAACTAGAATTAAAGTAGCCCCTATTGCTGAGTTCTTTCTTCCTAAATAATCTGCAAATTTTAGGTTTTAGAAACCTAATCGAATGAGATCTTCAAAAAGCTCATGGACTCTCAAACCAATTAGTATTTCACCCACTGTAGTGGGTCAGAAGACCCAAATTCTCATCCTCACATTCTATATTACTTATTTGAGCTTGGACAAAATTCTGAGCCTCATTTCCCCCATCTGATGAATGAAAACAGCTTGCATTTCATCCTTTATAGGAAGACATTTTATAAACTTTAGAGACTGTAGACATGTATATTACTATGTAAAACTTTTTGAAGAGTTTAAATGGATAAAGACAAAAAAGGTATATAGACTTAAACTAAATAATCTTTTTATCATGATATATTGAGTTTAACATACTTTGAATCAAGATTATAGATGAAGGATTGTTGTGGCATTGTGGATAGTATGCTGAGTCTGGAATGAGGAAGACTCACCTTCCTGAGTTCAAATCTGGGCAAGTCACTTAACCTTGTTTGCCTCAATTGTTCATTTATAAAATGACCTAGAGAAGGAAATTATAACCTATTCCAGTATCTTTGCCAAGAAAACCAAAATGGGGTCACTGAGAATTAGCCATGACTAAAATGACTGTACACAACAAAAATGTAGACTTGTTAGGGTTTGGGAAATACTTCATTTTCCCCTCAAATT